>NW_026575047.1:14325000-14627500 GCF_905146905.1 Nyctereutes procyonoides | reverse complement strand
AGAAGAAATTGAAATAGTCAGTTTCATAGGAACAGTGCACAAAATGGTTGCCAGGGGCTGGGGAAAGGAGAATCAAGAAGATAGATAGCAAAGGACACAAAGTTTCAGATATGCAAGATGAACAGGCCCTAGAGATCTACGGTAGGGCATAGTGCCTATAGTTAATAATGCTCTGTTTAATGTAAAAATTTGCGGAGGGTAGGTATGTTAAAGTCTCCTCCTCTGTCTCTCTCTTTCTCACATACACACTCAGATAACAATAATAACAAATAAAAGGAGCAAGTGAAAACTTTTGGAGGTAACAGGTATGTATATGACATAAGATGTGGAGATGGTTTCACTGATGTATACTTATATCCAAACTCATCAAATTGTATATATTAAATAGGTATAGCTTTTTGTATGCCAATCATACCTCACAAAGTAATTTTTAAAAAAGAAATATAATTTTCATGGGGCACCTGTGGCTCAGTCAGTTAAGTGTCTTCCTTTGGCTCAGGTCATGGTCCAGGAGTCTTGAGATTAAGCCCTGTATCAGGCTCCCTGTTCAACAAGAAGTCTGCTTCCTCCTCTTCCTGTGCCCCTCCCCCTACATGTGTGTTCCCTCTTTGTCTCTCATTCAAATAAATATATAAAGTCTTTTTGTGTCTGGCTTTATTGTGATAACATATGTCTTCAAGATTCATCCATGTTGTAGTATGTATGTATCAGAATTTTCTTCCTTTTTAAGGCTGAATAATACTGCATTGACTATATATCATATTTTGCTTAGTCATTCATCCATCAATGGACACCTGAGTTGCTTCTGCCTTTTGGTTATCTTGAATAATAATGCTATGGAAAGCGTGTACAATATGGGTATAACTTCATTTTCTTGCATGTGGGTATCCAGTTTTCCCAGCACCATTTGTTGAACATACAATCCTTTCTCTATTGAGTGGTCTTTTCACATCCTTGTTATACATCCTCTAACCATTTGCAAGAGTCTATTTCTGAAATCTTTATTCTATTCTACTGTTGTGTTAGTACTATTTGAATCATCATGACTTTGTATTAAATTTTGAAATAAATAAATTTTGAAATTAGGAAAGGAGAGACATCCAGTTTTGTAGTTCTTTTTAAAGACTGTTTTGGCTATTAAGCATCCTTTGGGTTCCATGTAAATAGAATAACATTTTCTATTTCGGTAAAAAGTGCCATTACAATTGTGATAGGGATTGTATTGAATTTGTAGATTACTTTGGGTAATATTGACATCTTACCAATATTAATTCCTTCAATATTAATTCCTGAACATCAGGGTTTTTCCATTTACTTGTGTCTTCTTTGCCTTTTTTTCAGCAATGTTTTGTTATTTTCAGCATACAAGTCTTTCAGTATTGTTTAATTTTATTCCTATTTTCTCTTTTTGTCACTGATGTTGCCCTTCAGTTGCCTATTTTTTTTTCTTAAGATAAAGTTGAAAACCCTTAATGCAACTTCTATTTTGACATTCTTTTCTTGCCTCATGTCACACTTGATTTCTTTTTCTCCAATGGAGCATATTCCTTCCTTTCCACAGTTTTGCAAATGATTTTCCTTAGTAAAATACTTTCTTTCCCGACTTCTTTCTTCTCTTAATTAGCATACTGTTTTCAAATATCCATTTATATGACTTCCATGACCCTCCTGAGATGATATTACCTATCCCTGCTGAACATTAAAGATGTTCTCAAATATTCCAGTTCTCCCTTCTTTCTGGGCTCAGAGTTTAATTAAACTTACCTGCCCTTTGTAGTTAAGCATGACAATGTTTTCTGTGGTTTTAGTTAATGAAATGGTAGCAGGAGTGACATTTTGCTCTTCTAGAAGAAACTGGAAGAGCAAGGATTTTTTTTTTTTTTGCCATTAATAGTGCTGTTTTCTCTTTTTGTTGTGATAATTTATGGAAGGATCGCTGAATCATAGTATCTACATCAGCCTTGATTCTTCAGGATGAGCACAGTCCCTTTGCTAATGTTGGTTATATAGAAGGAGGGAAATGAAAAGTTGTTTTAGCCATGATGTTTTGGGATGAGATGTCAATGCAGTGTAACCTACATTAATCTGACTGATAAAGAATTTTGTTCTAGAAATGGTGTGCTGCCATAACTCACACATGTGACCTAAAATATGAGACACCAGCAAAGTGGCCAGTTGTTCACCAAAGAGAAAATTTTATCAGAGACTAGAAAAATGGTTACTATTTTAGAGAATGATAAAATATTTGGTGAAATTTGAGCTTGCAGTCACTTGAACAAATGAACTTCCAGCTCTAAAGGCAAAGGTCAGAAAACAATGATAATTTGTGTTTTGAATGAAATTGGATATCTTTGTGGTAACAGAAAAATATAAGGCAATCAAATAACTGACCAGTTTGTAAACAAGAAGCAAAAGGAAAAGAACATGTTCATAAATATAGGGACATGCAACAATGAAAGGGAATGCATAGCATGGACCTTATGAATGTGCATTACAACATTAACTAAACCTTAGAGAAATTATAATCATGGGAAGATGAATTAATGAAAATACTACTTTGTAGCCAAATAATATGGTTGTTTAGTAAGTTATTACTATTTCACGGAGAATAAAGAACTGTACAGTATCCTGTTTAAATGGTAAAAGAGAGATTGTAAAGATACCTTCCTATTTGAACAGTTTAAAATCCTGTGGATAAATTAAAAATTAAAATGTGTGCTCTTCACGTACCTGTGCTAGTTGTAGAAGGATTCAGTCAGCAGCTAACACAAGTAAATAGATCAATCATAGATCTTTCAGCTAACAGGTTTGAGGAATTCCCCGTTAATGTGTATCATTTCCCGGAGTTACTTTTTAAACTTTGAAGTTATTGCAATTTGTTTCATCAATATTTTATTGACCTTTTTCACTTATTTAATTACTTAACTATTATTTTTTCAGCAATTTTATAATGCCAAATATCAGCACTGTAGGTATACTATGAAAGGCAAATTTTAAGTTAATTTGACCTTTTAAAATAGTAATAGAAAATAAGAAGTCTTTAAAATAGATTGAAAACTGAGGCTGGGATTTTGAATTTCCATTAAACAGTCATATCTTTTTGAAGTAAGGTTTCTGTTGCATATGAGTATGAATAAAATCAATAGTAAGAAGCAAAAACAGATTATAAAGTTAAAATGAAACACTTTATGTGATTATTAATGCTTCTTGAAAGTGAAACATAAAGAAAAACAAAGGTCTTGAAAAGGCCTAAATATCATCAGATAGTTTGCACGTAGGAGTTTCATTTTTAAGGGAAAAATATTTATTCCCAATGTTTCTGATCAAAAAGAAACATATGCTTTTACATACAGTGACGGCAGATAAAATGCTGATTAAAAATTCACAGGGATGTTTAAAAAAATGTTAGTGGAACATATCTGTTGTTTTATAATCACTCCTTATTTCTCTTTGTACCTTTACCAGTTTTTGAATGATTTTTCTTGGCCTTAAGAGATTTCAGTCAGACAGAGACAGTGTAACTTCTTTTTTTTTCTTTCTTTTTAAAGATTTATTTTTACTTGAGAAAGAGAGAGAAAGAGAATGAGGTGGAGAGCTGCAGAGGGAGAGGGAGAAGCAGAGTCTGCTGAGCAGGGATTAGGTTGGGGGGCTCAAATCCAGGACCCTGAGATCCTAAGTTGAGCCCAAGTCAGACGCTGAACTGACTGAGCCACCCCAAGTAACTTTTACTAAAAATGTGTAGGGGATTATTTAGTAACATATCTGAATCAACAGGCACATCCTCAAGTGAACTGATTAATGTACATGTTTGAGGATGATCATGTTCTTAATTACAATTGATTTTTGTAGTTTTATAGAATTGAATAATATTCCAAGAGTTCATAAGACCAGAAGTAGGGAGTACTGTCTCTTAATGCAGATAGAAAGCCATGACTGAGAGGATAATATGTCCCATATTTGTACTGTGTGCATCATTTTGAGACTAGACAGGGAGTGGGTATATCTAAACTCTGCAACCAAGTACAGAACATCAGAAAAATAACCCCCACACACACAAAAAAGAAAGAAGAAAGAAGAAAAAAGAAAGAAAGAAAGAAAGAAGAAAGAAAGAAAGAAGAAAGAAAGAAAGAAAGAAAGAAAGAAGAAAGAAAGAAAAAAGAAAGAAAAAAAATCTTGATTTGCAGACCAAAGTTGGTAAGGATATTTTAAATTGAGACTTTACATAAAAGAGAGAGAGAAAGAGACTCTACACAATCCATTCTTTTTTTTTTTTTACACAATCCATTCTTAATAAGCTGATGTTTCTGTGCATAAGTCTAAAAGAATAAGATTTAAAAGACTGCCTCTTACAACCGTTAAGAAACTTGATGTACAATCAATTTTAATAAACACATTCATGCATTCAAAAGCAGTAAAAGATTCTAAGTAACTATTTATCAATCATATACTTCATATGTTACTTTAAGAAATAAGAAAAAAGAAAAAAATATTCCTACCTCTGAACCATGCCCTTAGAAATCCTATTTACAGGCTAATATCTTCAAGTGGGAAATCATCATGGTCTTCAGCAACCTGAAGGGCACAGGCCTTCTGATCTAGCCAACCAGATTAAACTGGCTCAATTAGCAAAGGTAGCTGAGTAATAAGTACCAGTCAAAATTGAAGCTCTGAGAGTATGTTGAATGTGCATACCTAAATAAAAAGACTTGAAACATAAAACCAGATATCAGAGAAATTAACATTCAAAGAAATAAAATGAACCTATCTGTATATTTAAAATGAGAGAAAGCAGTCAGACGAGCTAGGTTACTATGCTGTATTCAGAGTCTGATCCTTTAAATATAGAGCTATGTAGGTCCAAAAATTATTTACTTTTTGCTCCCCCCCCCCGATATGGCTCTGGTAGTCGCATTGACAAAATCAAATTCACAAAAGGTTGAAATATATAAAAGAATGTTGACTTAATCATTTATGATCACGGATTTTTTTTTTTGATCAGACTATTCAACATCAATCATCAAAGATACTTCTGTCCCGGTTAGTAAGATTTCTGAAAAATCAAAATAGGAAATAAATAAAAAGAAATTGTTTCATGAAATGAAAGAATTAGGGCATAGAAAGGGATCGTGTTTAAATAACATATTAAAGTCTAATGAAATGAAAGCTTAAAGAACCATAGTCTGAAAGAGTTTCTAGGAAATAAAATAACATCATCAAATATGGTGTGACCTGGAACTAAAGAAAACAGAATAAATAATAGCAAAAGCTAATTTTTTTGGCTTTTCCTCCTGTATTGTATGTAAAATATAATTTTAGTATCAACAAAAAGGTACTTTAGGGCTGTACAAATACCAAAATGTAGTTTAGGGGTGATATGCCGTATCACCTTCCAGTAAAATCTTGCTAAGTCTTTCTTGTTTTTTTAGGATACTTGATATATATATTTATAAACATTCAGTTCTTTGCAAATAGCACTGCAGATATTCCATTTCATCTGTCATTTAAGTCATATTCTCTGAAGTTTACTGTTTCTGAAATTATTTCTAGTTACATAAATGGGTTTATTTCATCCAGTTACGTACTAACTATATACCAGGTCATTATTATTAATAAATTAGACCTGTTTCGTGGAGAAGAAATTGTATTTTGTGCCAGAAATCATTTTTTGCTGGCAATAGAAAGTATCCACCTGCAAGCATACCAGTTTCTTGGCCATCTCCAAATCTGGTTTGTATGCAGAAACTGAGCCACAGAATTGCCTAAGGAAAGTAGAATAGATTTGACAATGTTGGGATGGAAGCCAATTCAGGTCCTCAGACATTAAGTTCAGCCTCTATGCCATTATTTAGTGTAAAATTATAGACTTTTTAAAAAAGATTTATTTATTTACTTATTCATTCATTCATTCATTCATTCACTTATGAGAGATACACAGAGAGAAGCAGAGACATAGGCAGAGGCAGGCTCCCCTGTGGGGAGCCTGATGGGAACTTGATCCCAGGACCCTGGTATCACAACCTGAGCCAAAGGCAGAGGCTCAACTGCTGAGCCACCCATGAGTCCCTAGGGAAGAGATTTTTATACATGGTGCCTCTACACCAAGTGCATCACCTGAAGCACCACTCAGGCCCTGGAATCTCTCTAAGGTACATGTTACTTACTGCCTTAGGGCTCTCCATGTTCCCCTGGGAGCATGGCATGATCCGGCTAAAATATCTTTATACAGCCTTTTGTTGAATGTATTCGGGTTATTGCCTGCCTTTTTCCTTATTCTCCTTGACTTCATCTGAGCTGCTTATGCCCTTTCTGTTTCCTTTGGAATTTCCTCCCAGCTTCCCTTTTTTTTTCTCTCTCTCTCTTTCCACTATCCACACATATTTCCTGAGACTTTTTTCAAGAATTTTATTCCAAGGGATTTATACAAATTGGAATTGTAGATCACTAACAATGCAAAACTTCAAGTTCTGCTATATCTTCCACTGAAATCCTTTTGAAACAAAACATACTATTTTATCTTTATAAATGATTTGAAATTTAACACACTGAAAATTGTCTTTGAATCTTATGGCTGGTGTTCTGCTTCTCTTGACAAAGCACCATAGTCATGGAAAGTTTTCCTCAGAAATTATGTATTGATTTTATTGAGTATCTTGAATGGTGGGAAGAAAGGTAAAAGTAAGTAGTTAGATTCTGTAGGTATTTCCACCCCCCCCCCATATTGCCTCAATTTGTCATCATCACAGGTAAATGACCAAAGCATAATTCTCAGTTTAAGAGTTTCCCATGTCTTAATATTTAGTAAACTCAAAACTACACACGGGGAGCCCAGTTATTGTTTCTGATGGCCGAATAAAGAAAACCTATTCTCATTTATGCACATATTTATCCCTGTGAGGATCATATTAAAATCTGCTGTTTTTCCAGTAAATCAGAAGGCTTCCCATCTCCGGTGAACTTACCTTATGCATTGCTATTTTCTTTCCATTCTGTTAATATAACTTTGTGGGTTGATCACTCCATTTCCACTCTGATTCCCTGATCCCAAAATGATTCCCTTAGTGATTTAGACGGCACTATAATTGTTTCAATAGCTGAAAAGAACTCTCAGTTCTATGAGGCTATTATTTCTCTCCTTTATTGTTGTTTGCTAGCCAGGCACTGATTGACTAGAAAAAAAGACTTTTTTTTTTTTTTTCCTAGGGAAGTTTGCATATTTTAACAGCAGTTGAACAGCTGTCTTCGGAAGTAATGTTTCTATATTTCACAGCTTGCGGCCGCACTATTAATACCATTTTACTTCTCTAATGGAGGTAATTCTTAAACACCACAAATCCTAATTATTTGAACAGCAGTGGGCCTTAATTCATAACCGCTTCTGCTGAAAACAAAAGTACTTTATAGCTCGGAATAGGATGTGTGTGAGGGGCCCTCCCCTTTTATCTGATGATGAACATCATTTCCGGAAATACTGCTCCCTCAGAGGTGATAATTATCCCTGTGAGCAGCCTGGGAGCATCCCTGCTGCTACATAGCAGTGCAGTTAGCAAACTCTGTCTAGAGTCTCTCCCCTACTCCCCCCACCCCCAATGCTCGAATGTTCCCAAATGATCTAATCACTGCTTTATTTTGGGAGAGGAGATTAAAAGTGTATGAATCATGGTTATCCTTTTAAACTTTCTGTTTTAAATGGAATTATCCCACTGGCATACACACTTTCAACTCTCCCCTTGCTAGTGTAGCTCTGAAATAGAAGTGATCCTATTGATCCAATTATTAAAATGGTTATACTGTCCATAGGTTCTAAAAAGTCTGGGGGCACCTGGGTGGCTCCGTAGTTGAGCATCTGCCTTTGGCTCAGGTCATGATCCTGGAGTTCCAGGATCGAGTCTTGCATCAGGTTCCCCGCATGGAGCCTGCTTCTCCCTCTGCCTGTGTCTCTGCCTCTCTCTCCGTGTCTCTGATGAATAAAAAATAAATAAAATCTTAAAAAAAAATAAAAAGTCTGTAAATAGGAAAAAATATACTCTCAGGAAGAGTTTAATATCTCTTTTTACCAGTATGTATTTTTTTCTCTGTAAATCCTATTTCAGTATAGTATTCTTATACATGGTACATAGCTCTACTTAGCACCTATTCCACTGTGTGTGTGTGTGTGTGGTAAATTGCATCAGTAAACTGTAAAGGCCTTAAAGAAAGAGCCATTTTATAACTTCTAGAGGAAATAAATAATAATAATAATAATTGTAGAATTATCACAGATCCCACCTTAATACAATACATTCATATTGAATGAATAGATGACACATAAAATACATGACTAGACTATTCATGATAAGTCATGAATAGTCATGATAAGGTTCATACTATCTTTCTATCTACCTATCTGCCTACTTACATATTCATATTTACATGTATACCTACATATAAATAAAGAAATAGTCTATAAACATTCACATACATCGAAGGGATTTTGATGTTAGGGAAATATAACAAAATATATATTTACTTGATCATATCTTTACTATATTCTCTGAAGTAAATAAAAAAAGATAAAGCAGAACTGAGAGACACACAATGATATTCAAATAATATGATAAGAACTATTGAAGATAACAAGATATGTTACAAAGACCCCTGATCTCTAATTCAGAAAGTGCTCTTTCAACTTCGAAGTCTGCCATGATTAACTGTGTGATAATGACAAATTTACTTAGCTTTTCTTGTCTTTATTTCCCCCATTTTTATATTGAAGGATATGTTCTAAATAATGAACAGTGGTCAAAGTGGTCTGAGTTCTATAAGTGCACACAATGCAAACTGCAAAGTGAGTATTATCAGGACCAGTCCTGAGCTGTTTGCCTCTCTCTTGTTCAGTACCAAAACCAATAAAAAAAGCTCTATTTCTGGATCCTTGAGAAGTCCTTGCTCTCTTTGTTCCTCCAACACCAATAACATCACAGCTGCAATGCAGCTGCTAATAATTAGCTCCTTGGTTCATTATAGGCCTGGTTTATTAAGAGAATTTATAGATGGGGAAAAGAAAGTGTTCCACAAGTAGTTAATGATTTGTTGAAGTTCACACTGTGCCTATTATAGGTAATAACATATCCCTTAAAGAGAGGTGTGAACTCAACCCTCTAGTCAGTGATTATTTGCTGGAAAAGTACAATCGGGCTGACTTTTCAAATTCTTTATATAATTTACATTCTTTATTCATTTATTCTTGTTTATATTCCCTGAGATCTGCAATGCATTGGACTGTCTTTACACAATCTCTCCATCTTTAAGACCTCAAGGAATCTCTAGTGCAGATTTCCAGGTTATGCAAGCAAAGCCTGGATTATTCTTTCCAAGCGTACTTTACTGTTAGTGTATCTGATTATTTGACCATTTCAATATACTCCTTGAGTATGTTCTTCACATTTTTTAAAGAAAATACCTCCTACAATGTGCTTTTTAGATTAGTCTCTTTCACTATTGTGTTTTATTTAATGTGTTTGCTATTATAGTGCATGATGCTAATTATGCAATCAAGAATGTGACATCTCAAAATTAATAGAGATTCTACAATGAAGGATAAGAACAATAAGGTGTATATATATATAATATGTAATATGTTATGTATAATACCATATATACAGATATGTCTCTGGAGTCTGATCATTAAAAGATAATTAAATATAAAAATAAAAACTAAGGTAAGAATATTTTAATAGATAAATTTATAACCAGAGAGATGTTACTAGTCAAATATATTTGGGCTTGGTCTCTTCTGAGTGTAAATTTTTAAAGTAAAAGGCATGAAATGTTTATTTCATAGTATAGACTTATTCCCTCACTATACATACACACATATATACGCATGTACATGCACACCAAATTTACAATCCTCTTTTCCAAAATCAAATAACTATAACTACACTTGGAAAAGGACAACTGTTGTGCTGTTAATGTTCTATTTCTTTTTTTTAAAGATTTTATTTGAAATTAATAGTACACTGTATGTTAACTAACTGGAATTTAAATGAAAATTTAATAAGAATCAATCATTCAATCAATCACTCTAGGGCAAAAACAAAAACCAAAAACCAAACCAAAACAAAAACAAACGTAAAACTTAGTTTAAGAACAGCCCATATACAAATATATCCGAAGCATTATGCCATTGTCCTTTCTGGAAAATGAAATAAAGATTCTTCTACGTGGTTCAATGTTTCTTGGTTGGTTTTATTTTATCATACAGGAGAGGGAGGGAGGAAAGAACTCAATTGAATTAACATTTGCCTAGTTCAGATTATTTATTTAAAAAAAAATTAAGCAATAAACTCTTCACAATCTGTGAAAGACTTATCTATTTATTCATATAATTTTAGCTGAAATCTATGTGGAATTTATGATGTTTTACTCTTTCTAAAAAAAATTGTCCTTGAGTTTTAATACAATCACAAATGCAATTAGTTTTCTTTTTCATTTAACCTGTTCCATCCTATTGGCAATGACAATTTTATAAATGGCATAATAAATGGCTTCTGCCTCAACAAACATGTATTTTCAAAAGCCCTGTTTTTGACAGTGCACTTAAAAAATATTCAATAAAAACATTTGTAGATATCTTATTTTTTGGAACTAGCCATAATAGGAAGAGACTCATGGTTTTATTAACTTGCCCATCCCCCCCCTTTTTTTGCCATGTGAATATTTAAGGATCAACTGAAGTTTGAAACATTCAGTAGCTTCTCTGAGTGGCCACTTGGAATTCTACTCTAAATTTAATAGGAAATAACAAAAACACAAAATTGACTAATTAAATGCCTACACACTTTGCAGTTAAGTTAGATATATATCTTTCATGCATACAATGTTGGAATTCTTTGCTATTACTGACCTAATCAAATCTGGAACTACCTTAGGGACATGGAGTCTCACTAATTTACAGAAGCCAAAGATGATTTCAAATTCCAGGAAAGACAGAGTGTACCTGGGCCACAGCAAGAACTGTGACATGCTTGAGTGTCACTCGAGTTTTCTCTCCATTTGTCACACTTGGTATTATCTTCACGATGTCCTCCATCTGTCTCATTAAAGCCAGGTTTTCTTCTCCGATTGACTTATTTCACTCAGTGTAATGCCCTCCAGTTCCATTCACGTCGAAGCAAATGGTGGGTATTTGTCATTTCCAATGGCTGAGTAATATTCCATTGTATACATAAACCACATCTTCTTTATCCATTCATCTTTCAGTGGACACCGAGGCTCCTTCCTCAGTTTGTCTATTGTGGACATTGCTGCTATGAACACAGGGGTGCAGGTGTCCCGACGTTTCCTTGTATCTGTATCTTTGGGGTAAATCCCCAGCATCATTCATTTGGGGAATATAAAAAATAGTGAAAGGGAATAAAGGCGAAAGGAGAAAAAATGAGTGGGAAATATCAGAAAGGGAGACAGAACATGAGAGACTCCTAACTCTGGGAAACGAACTAGGGGTGGTAGAAAGGGAGGTGGGCAGGGGCTGGGGGTAACTGGGTGACAGGCACTGAGGTTGCACTTGATGGGATAAGCACTGGGTGTTATTTTATATGTTGGCAAATAGAACACCAATAAAAAATAAATTTATTTTTTTTAAAAAGCCGGGTTTTCTCAGTGAGAGGGAAGTTTGACTACAAATAGCTCTATTGCTTTTGCTTCTGAAGAATGCCTTATTAACCATTCCCATCTTTAAAAAATAAAATTGTGGGGAGGACACTGATTGTCTCCAAAATGTACCTCTAGACTACAGCAAGACAAGGGGAGAAAAGTATGATTCTCCTTGCATGGATTAGAAGTCTACCCACTGATAAAAGAGAGAGTTGTGACCAATGGCAGATTTTACCATCTGATTGGAGCAGAACCTTCGGAGTGAATAGTAGATGTATGACACTTGGATTGTTCCATTGAGGTATTTTTTTTCCCATTTAGGTATTTAAGATGATTCAGTATGTCTCAAAATGAAGTAAATTAAAAGAAAAAATACCTCCAAACAAACAAAACATTTTAGAAGCAGATAAGAGTTTCAATAGCAAAATAGCAATTCTCTATGTGTAGTCGCTAGATGGTTGAATAACCTTAGGCAGATCACATTTGTTTCTTTGTGTGGAGAGTGGGAAATAATGCTATTATAAACCTACCAGAAATAGTGAGGGTGCATTAAAAAAACACACTTAGATGACTCAAACCCACAAAGCTTAGTTCTCACACATTAAGGGGCAATCAGATCTTGCAATGAAGTGTGCTCTGCTTAATTTAGTTACTTACAGACTCAAACTGATACAATTATGTCAAATGCTTGTCACTATGCCAATAGGAAAGGGAAATCTGAAAAGTTTTGATCTAGCAATTAAATGATGTCTTCTGGAGTTGACACCTGGCATTTTTGTGCTCACAATTTATTAGAAAGAACTTGCAATCTGGTTTCACTCAACCACAGTTGAGCCTGGAAGTATAATGCCACCTATTAACAGATTTGGGACTATTGATACATGGACAGAACAATTTTTTCAACACTCTATCCACCTTCTAGTCACCAAATATTCGGTTCTTCTTTCACTCTATACATATAAGGCACTAATCTCCTTTCAAGAGAGCTATCATTGAACCGCCATCTACTTCTGGCATCGAGTTTAACATCCAAGATTTGTGTATTGCTTGTTTTAATCTACATCATAATATTATTTGTATGAGTCCCTTAAACTTCTATGTGGTTCTTCTTGATACAAATATTTATGGACTAAATAGATAAGTTATATAATATATCCTGGAAATTGGAATTTCAGCAAACACCTTCATTCAGAAAGAGGAAAAATCGCGTATTATATGTCAATTTTGAAATCTACCAGGACAGTCACTGTAAGGGTATATTCTGTTCAGTTCTTTGTTTATTTTCTGGACTTCTTGAGTCCATTCTCCTGAATAATTCTCTCTTCTCCTCCTCTCCTTTATTCCATAAGTCTCAGGTGGAAGGAGCACTAGAAAATAATACCCTCTCTGGAAACTTAGTAGCATTTACTCAGCCTGCTTCTTATCTTAGAAGATTGGAGATCTTGAATAGTCTGGAATTTCTGGTAAATTCTGATCTTAAATAGACCAGATACTTCTTTTACTTTAACCCATGATTTCATCGATATTCCAAGTCTCTTCAAAACATAGTAAGCTTTGGGATGTTCAGTGGTGGAGCGCCTGCCTTCTGTACAAGGCGTGTCCTGGAGTCCTGGGGTTGACTCCCACATTGGGTTCCCTGCATGGAGCCTGCTTCTCCCTCTGCCTGTGTCTCTGCCTCTGTGTGTGTGTGTGTGTGTGTGTGTGTCTCATGAATAAATAAATAAAATCTTATAAAAAACATAGTAGGCTTTCCATCAATTTGATTTAGTCAGCAATATGTGCCAAGAGATTCATCCACTTTTCTTTCCTACATACATTTCTTAGATTTGTGACAAATCTTTGCTTTTTTGAATCTGCTTGTTCTTCTTTCTTAATAGCTAGTATCTTAACTATATCAGGTTTCTTTGAAGAAACCTATTTTTACTCTACTTTCCTGGAGTCATTATGTCCCAAAGAGAGAATTTATTGAGAGTCAAACATGAATTGAGTCTTTGATCTTGAGATGCCTAAATCAAATCAGAGCTTTTAAGAATGAATGTGACAGCTGTGCCCTGACTTGATTCTTGCTGCAAGAATGAGTCTAATCAGACTTTATTGCTCAAAGATCTTAACTTGATTTTTTTTTCCTGACTGCAGATGAGAAGCAGTTATTTCTTCCAAACTTGCAAGTCTTCAGATTTCTGGACTCAGTTTTTATTATTTCATTTTTCTGTATTTTGAGCCAATTCTTGCAGTAATTTGACAAATGCAGTCAACAGTAACTAATACAATCAATGACTTTGTTGTTCAACTTCTTCCTCTGCACCTATAAGATCACCAGGTAGCAGAAAGTCAGCCATTCTCAATATACTCCTTTATTTTTTAGGTCAGCAGCAGGCACCGTGCGGTTCCACTTTGGTTCTGAATGCCACTACTGTTCATGTCTACTGTTCACAATGGCAATGGACAAAAGTTTACATTAGTGGCTTCTAGACAAGAGTGTCCTAGTGCTTATATAAACACATAAGATAATGTCTGATAGAGGTTGTTAATATGCACAATAAAAATCTATGTTTTCCATAACCTATCCCTCTTTATCCTTCAATCCTCTTCTCTAGAGGGAGGGAGAGAAGAATAGGTACATAGATGGATAGATAGATTAATAGATGATAGATAGATAGAGACAGAAATATGAAGATGAGAGAACAAGAGAGACATAGGAGAAGAGGGAGATAGAAAAGAAAATGGTATAAAAAGCTAAGGGCTGTGTTTTATACCCATTTAATATATAATTTAAAAAATGACAATGTAATAAAGATTTAATTATCCAAGAGAAAATGAAGGCTACAGCTTTATTTCAATATATGATTTAATTCTGCTTCTGGAATAAGAACAGAATATAATATTTTGATAACTAAGATTTTCTTTAGTGGTCCAGGAAATTTCTCTTTATAGGATTTTTTCTTTGATGAACATTTCTTCTGGCATCCAGTTCTAGTCTGAAGGTCAATTATGCCTCATGTGTTATTCTCAGCCACATGAGCTGCTGGTAGAAATCTAATCATGTTTTATACTCTGTCAAAGTCCGTGGACATTTTAAAGTAACTGCCCAATATTACAAAAAATAAAGGGAAAGTTTAACCAGTTTGCAATTTATCCAAGACCTTTGATTTTTCCTTTGATCTCCCTTGATGACATTGTCAAATAATATACTATTGTAATAGAAATATTAGAAAACAATTAAGGAAAACTTGATGCAAATTTTAATCATTCTAAATTCCATGACAGAAAACTACTGATTCAATTTTGGTGCATCTTTCCAGCATGATCTTTATTAGTATTATTATTACAGAAATAGGATCAAACTTTGGCATTATTTTTTCTCTTCTTACTCAATTAGCAGTATACTATAAATACATTCCTCCATATTCCTTCCCAGCTTACTCTCGATCCTCTATCTGCAGTGACCTCTGTTTGATTTCTACCACCATAGGGAAATTTTTCTGCACCAGTAGTCAATTAAATAGTTTAGACTTCAAAATATCCTAGTCCATTATTACTTTAGGGACAAGAATAGTTCACATCTAAAACTAAAATGTTATCTTTGGTTTTCTCTTGTATAATTAACCCCTTACTGACATTCAAGTTAGGGTACTTAGTGAGCCTTCCTTGTGAGTGGGTAGACCTGATAGTGAATGGTTTAAAATCCACATGTGTCTTAGAAACTGTCTACAATGTTATTAAGTAACAAACATGACAATCACATCATTAGACCAAAGAGTCACATATTTTTACCCTGCATTTTAATTATCAAACTAGTTCTAAATAAAAATGTGATTCATGTAGAATATTGTGTCACTGGCCATAATGATTTTATACATGGAGTTTTAATATTTAACTGTAATTCAATTAATTTATAAAGATCACACTTCCTTTGAAATTTATATCAAATCATACATTATTTTAATACATACTTAACCTACCTAAGCAAGATTTTTCATATACATTGACATAGAACAAGAGGAAATTGTCAGGGCATTCTCTATTTCCAGCCATATTTGAAAAGTAAAATTCATTTTTTTTTTACTTTTCCCATAATTGGGTGCTAATAGAAAAATGGATCAAATCTCAGGAGACCTGTGTCATTCTCCTATAGGAAGAGACTATAGTGAAGAAACTTTATGACTTTAAGTCAGTACTTTCATTCTAACTACTAGCACCTTTACCAAATGTGTAAAAATGAGAAATGGACAATGTTCTTTTAATGTCTCTTCCAACTCTACAAGCATTATGCAATGTCACTGATCTGCCAGGATGTAACGTAGAAATTTATTTTTCAAGAAAATTATTTGAGGAAAAACTACAGCTTTAAATTTGTCAAAAGACTTTACCAGGGAAGTTGTAAATATAAATAGATAGATAGATCAAATGATCTTAATGTGTGTTTGTATTCATTTGATAAGTATTGGTTATTGATCTAATGATATATTCCATGATCCAATGGTCTAATACAATATTTTTATGATAATTAATTTCTTATACTTTGAGGAAACATTTCAGAGTGATACATCATCATAAGATTAATCTAGATATTATGTATAACTCAGACATTTTGAAGGATATTAGTATAAATTAATGCCCATTTTCAGATGATAATTCACATTTAATTAATCACTTTTCACACATAATTCAATGTCAAAAATTTACTATTTTAAGAGGTTTTCTATTTTTAATCACTGAATTATGTTTTAATAATAGTGAATACATAAGATAATTTTTGTCTTTTCAATTAGTATTTCTTTTATAAATTTACATAAAATTAATAAACTCTATCAAAATGGAAACTACTATCTTATGTCTCTTTAAATGAGTACGGTCTGGTCTCTCTCCCTTAACAAAGAGAATACCAGGATACTGGGAAAAGAACGGTCACATACTTAGGTTTTAGGGCATATCCTATGCGTTGGATCTGAGATAAGACAATTTAGAAATTGAAACTAAAATCAGGTTATTTAAGGGATTTGTTTGAGTAAAAAAAAAAAAATCCATGGAAGAGGCAGCTGAATAACTACAGTATAACTATGCTCCCTAATATCAAGAACCTCTGAGCCAAGAGTATGAACATAAATTTTTATGGTGCTTGTCTTGTGGCATCCTACATGTTCACAAATGAGGAATTTAAAAGCTGGAAGTTGGGATTATTTCGTCAACTGATTGTTGGTGCTTATTATTAATCTTCATCTCATGAGTAAATCTACAGTGAGATTAGCTAGCATCAGTTTTTTAAAACTGTATTACCTCACTTATTCTATTGATTGTATAAGACCCCAATATTCCTGTTCAAAATACACAGAGTGGCATCTGCCTGACTGAAATAGACATCAAAGATGGTGGAAGCATAATTGAACACCTTCAGTAAAATCTGGTAACTAAAATGTAGTCTCAGCTTTAGGTCCAATGATCCTTTTACAGGTCCACGTTACCATGTAAGAAATCAATAGGCTTTTTATGCAGAATTTCTTATAAAGATGACCACATCTGTGAAAATTTAATTTTTGAGGGTTTTACATTTTGGGGAAAGGTATTATGACACGTAAAGATAGTCCCCAATTTACAATGGTTTGACTTAAATTTTTTCATCTTTATCATGGTGAGAAAGTGATACAAATTCAATAGAAGCAGTACATTGAATTTTGAATTTTGATCTTTGGTCTCTTCCTGGGCTAGTGATACACAGTGTGCTAATTCCCTGTGATGCCCAGCAGGGCAGTGAGCCACAGTTCCCAGTCAGCCACAAGATCCAGAAGCTGAAAAGCTGAATAACCTAACAATCATTTTGTATCCATACAACCATTCTGTTCTTCACTTTCAGTACAGTGTTCAATAAATTGCATGAGGTATTGAATATTTTATTATAAAATAGGCTTTGTGTTAGACGATTTTGCCCAACTGTAGGTTAATGAAAGTGTTCTGAGTATGTAGGCTAAGCTATGATGTTAGGAAGATCGGGTATATTAAATGCATTTTGACTTATACTATTATCAACTTATGGCAGGTTTATCAAGACATAGCACCATGGTTAAGTCAAGGAAGATCTGTAGTTCAAAATTTAAAGTGCCATGGCTTATTTCTTCATAGTAGAGATTTATCTACTTGACTATCTTTTAATATTATACTAATTTTCAATAATTTAGTATTTCTTCTGCATTTAGGTGTTTGTTTTTCAAGAGCTTGCAGGTGTCATTTATCACCCATAACTGTGTTGGTCAACCAGAGTTTCTTTGGGAGAGCAGAAGAACCGTTGTAAGTGAGAGATAAAAGCCTCAAGCATGGATGCCTTTCATTAATCTAGACTGTCCCCTTTGGTCTTGGTTGTGGTGGCGTCACTGCTTCCTCCATTGCTACCAATGTTTGTCCTCTGGAAGTCTCACCTGGTCTTCACAATTCCGGTTCCTCTCTTGTTATTTCTTTGTCTTCTTTTTCTCGAGTTAGAAATGTCTGAGCACAGATCGATTGAGATAGAATAATTTTTAGTGTGTCCAATAAAAGTTTTTAGTAGGTAAAAGATTGATGGGTATTCAAAACTCCAGCTATTTTAACATTATTTTTTCAGTGAGTAATCACTCAGTTCCCACATTGTACAGGATCTCCATAGATGGGTGAGAATTCAGAGTTGTTTGTGGAACATTGTATGAACCAAGACAAAGTATATAGGCTATTTCCCCAAATACATGCTTATTTCACATACAACTCCTTTGCTAATTTGTTGATTTTTACTGTAGACTTATTAAATATTACAAGGGAAAATATATTCATTGTAAAATATTTTAGAAATACAATAGGAAATGAAAAAAGTCTCTCTTCCACTTTTTTTTTTCCTATCTCACCAGTTTTCTTTCTCAAAGGCAATCATTCTGACATTTGTATGTGTGTGTGTGTGGTTGTTCAATCTGTGTACCTATAATCATCTTCATGTATATTTATTTTACATAAATATATCATATTCTATATACTGGCTTAACTTTATCTTTTTTCATTTTTTAACCTAGTGTTTGCCTTGTTTTTGAGACTATGTTCTTTAAAAAAATCACTGTATTTTTATTCAACTGGTTACTTTACAACTTTGTTTTTATGTAATATTCTTAATCACTTATTTCTCCAATATCTACTGATTCTTAAGTGAGTGAGGAAATTGATTTTCTCTTTTCTCTGTTTTTCCTCCCTCCCTAGGTATTCACTAGTTTTATTATTTTGTTATTGATTAGTTTTATAACTTTACATCACTTATACTTCTCTTACTTATTACCCTCAAATATTTTGACTTTGTCCACAAAAGAGGAAACCACTGTTACTTCCACCTTTTCCCTCTTCTCATCAAATTTATGTATAAAACACCATTTCCATGCTGTCACACTTTGTAACATTATCTTGTGACATTTTTATAATGTTCACATGTGTTTTAGTTTAAGCCATACAAATAAATGGACATGTTGTTCAATGATAGTTCTTTTACTAAGTTTCTCCTTTAAATCTCTTCATTACTAGAAACTTGTCCTCTGATAGTTTCTTTGAGAAGGACTCATATAACCTTGGATTGGTTTTTCATATTAAAAATGGCTTCCGAAAAAAATAAAATAAAATAAAAATAAAAATGGCTTCTGTGTTCAAAACTGATATGAGTGTCAGTCAGCTTGCCTGAATATGGAGTTTTGGAGTCATGTTTTGTTTTTATAAAAATATTATACACAGCGTTCCTCTGTCATGAAGGAGATGTGAAAAGATAGACTGATTTTTTTTTGTCTTTAAGGATGACTTGATATTTTTTTGTCTAGATAACCAGTGGAAATTCATTCTTTGCATTTAAGATTTATCATCTTTCCTACAATATCTGTTTGACATTTATTTTATTATTTTGTGTCAACTTTTCATGGAACATCTTGTTCTCCTTAAATCTGTAGATTCAAGTTTCCTTTATACCAGTCATTTTTTCTTAAATTTTATCTTCCTATTTTAATTCCTTTTTATATTCCTATTCTTCTTCAAGAAAATCAGTTATATATTTATTGCTTCTCCTTGTCTGTCTTTCAAAGGTATTACTTTTCCATAATATTTGTTCAGTGAACTTTACATTTGGAATAACTTCAGGTTTCAGGGAATGCTGCGTGATGGCAGATAGTTCGAATTCCATTTCAAATATGTGATTTAGATATTTCACACTAAATATGCATGTAGTCACTAAAAGAAAATATAAGTGAAATGGGGCAAGGAAGATTGTAGACCATTTCGTTGGAAATATGAATTGTAAATGTATAATAACCTGTTCTATACAGGATTTGGAAAAAGTGAACGTGACTAGTTCTCCATTTTGTCTTGATAGACTAGGGAAGTTTAAACCTGACTGAAATTGTGTGTAGTAGTTTTCAGGATTCTCTGTGTTTGTTTTAGCTGAAACTGACATAATTATCACTTTGTCACTATCATCTCAATCTGCTGCCTTGTGTCACTGCCCAACAAATAACAACACTTTGTTGTCATGGAGATGTTCTAATCAAAGTCACATTGTGGGAGCTTACGAAATAGTGAAATGAAACCAACGATGAAAATTTAAAGGATAACTGGATTTTCACCAAAGCCAATAATAAAGGAGTAAGCAAAGGAATTACAGAAATATCAAGAAGTATGTAGTAGGCTGGTAATGGCCCTCAAATATATCATATTTTAATATCTAGAACATGTAAATGTTACCTTATTTGAAAAAAGAGTCTTTGCCTATGTGATTAAATCCAAGATCTGAAAATGGATGGATTATCGTGGATTATCTGGATTAGTTCAAAATGCCATCACCTGAATCCTTATAGAGGGAGATTAGACACATGAATACAACCACACCAACATATACACAAACACACACACACGTATACACACTTACACATACAAACACAGAAGACATGATATGAAGCCAGAGGCAAAGATTAGGCCCATGTGGGAAGGCTGGAAGAAACAAGGAACAGATTCTATTATAGAGCTGGTGCAGCCTTGCCAATACCTTGATTTTGGTTCAGTGAAGGTGTTTGGATTTTTGGTGTACAGAACTGTAAAAGGATAAATTTTTTGTTGTTTTAAGTCACTGACTTTATAGTAATTTGTTATAGTAGTCACAGAAAAGTAATACAAATCACTTGTTTATTAAAGAAGAATATTGGCAGTTTTTACGCATATGCAAGGATTGGAAGTTTTAAGTAAAATACAAGTTTCCCTCTTCTGTCTAAAATAATTAACAAATGTATTATGTATGTGTTTGTTTTAATCATTGGACATGCCTAAAATCTACACTCATTTAGAGATCTATAAACTCCCTGTATGCAATCTCAACTGAGTATAGGTGTGTGTGTGTGTGTGTGTATACTTAATTTTTATATAGATTTTTTGTTTCTACAGAAAAATAGTTTGGTGTTTTCATTCAGATTTATCTTGTTAGCAGGAGAGTAATGTGATCTGAGTTGAAAGCCACATATGAGTTGTATGAACTTGGGAAATCTTCCTATCCATAGAGGCTATCTCCTGGAACAATGTGGGAATAGCACCATCTAAGTCATTGGTTATTGTCAGGGTATACCAGATAGTAAAATTAAAATGCATAGCACAGTGTGGCCTAGTGCTCGAAACATAGTAGGCACTCAATAAATAATATGGTCTTATATTCCTTCTTCTCAAAGGCAAACAATATATTCCTTAGGGAATTACTCTGGCAAAAGACCAGAATTGTGAAGATTGTTGTTTTGAAAAGTAGATTGCTTCAGTTCCATTTTCCTTATAAATGGTTAAGTTTGGATATTGCGGAGGTTGAATCTAATTTATCATTACTGTGAAGATGTCATGTAATACTGTGTAGAAAACTGGCTTTTGTGAGTGCAAGGATGTTATAGTTTCCAATAAAATTACAAAATATTTACTGCATCCAGACCAGAAACTGTGTCTGATTTCAATAGCAGGTAAATAAAGACCTGTTCTCACAGCCTTAAATCACTGTCATCCCTGCACAGACAAGTTATTCATTTCCAGACGAAAAGCCCAACACCGCCCAGTTCTATTGAATGTGAATTTTCTTCCTACTGAATTTTACAGTCTGAAGCAAATAACAGTGGCTCAAAAGGAACAGTCACGGAATTATTAAAACTCAAGTAAAATTCATTTTAATAATGTATCTTAAAAGCTCTGAAGTTGAAGTATTAATCAAATTTCTAAAATTCAATTAATCATACCATAAATGTTTTTAAAGCAATCTTTCCCTAGGGGGTGAAATCAAATTAATCATAGGAAAGTTTGCTGACAAATGTTTGTTAAATGCATAATGTAAAGACATGATGAGGATTCTATTTTCTGCTCTAAATGATGGGACTGCCAATTTTGAAGTTGTAGAAAGAAATAGTGCCTCCAGTAAGCTCAGAGCTAACACTGTGTGTTTTGTATCCAGCTCCTGATATAAGTCTCAGACTTTTTGTTATAGAGGAACAGTCATAGACCAACCATATAAGCCATAATTAAAAATTACAATTCCATCTATTTATGGCATATAGACCATATCATAGTAAAACCCAGTGACTAAGTGGATTAGAATAATAAATCTGTAGCTATTTTATAAATACCATCCTCTAAAACTGCTCCCAGAATTGTGGATACGCCATGATCAATTCCATCATTTAACTATTCCTATGAACATGTCATTTACACTATATACCAGGACACTACAAATAGATTAAATATCTAAATGCAAAAAAAAAAGGCACCAGAAAAGTACTAGAGGAAAGCTTGACTACATTCCTTTACATGCCGGAGCGGGAAAGACCACTGACACTTGAAAGGTAGTGCCAGTATATTAATTAAGCTCTGAGTTCTCTATCATTGCTGCCCATTTTTTAAATAGAAAATGTTTTAAAAGAACTCATAGAATTCAAAAATCTCAAAACTCCACCTTGATAATTTCTCAGAATATTCTGACTAGACCTTAGGTCTTGTCAAGCATTTCCAATCATTATTCCCCTGAGCATAGTTTGACAATCCTTCTGTGTCATGTGCGTGTTTCTGTTTTTACTTTAATCTGTTTTTTTTAACCCTTTATTTTTTATTATTTTTTTAATAATAAATTTATTTTTATTGGTGTTCAATTTACCAACATACAGAATAGCACCCAGTGCTCATCCCGTCAAGTGCTCCCCTCAGTGCCCGTCACCCATTCACCCCCACCCCCGCCCTCCTCCCCTTCCACCACCCCTAGTTCGTTTCCCAGAGTTAGGAGTCTTCATGTTCTGTCTCCCTTTCTGATATTTCCCACACATTTCTTCTCCCTTCCCTTATATTCCCTTTCACTATTATTCATATTCCCCAAATGAATGAGAACATACAGTTTGTCCTTCTCCGATTGACTTACTTCACTCAGCATAATACCCTCCAGTTCCATCCACGTTGAAGCAAATGGTGGGTATTTGTCGTTTCTAATGGCTGAGGAATATTCCATTGTATACATAAACCACATCTTCTTTATCCATTCATCTTTCAATGGACACCGAGGCTCCTTCCACAGTTTGGCTATTGTGGACATGGCTGCTAGAAACATCGGGGTGCAGGTGTCCCGGCGTTTCACTGCATCTGAATCTTTGAGGGTAAATCCCCAGCAGTGCAATTGCTGGGTCGTAGGGCAGGTCTATTTTTAACTCTTTGAGGAACCTCCACACAGTTTTCCAGAGTGGCTGCACCAGTTCACATTCCCAACAACAGTGTAAGAGGGTTCCCTTTTCTCCGCATCCTCTCCAACATTTGTGGCTTCCTGCCTTGTTAATTTTCCCCATTCTCACTGGTGTGAGGTGGTATCTCATTGTGGTTTTGATTTGTATTTCCCTGATGGCAAGTGATGCAGAGCATTTTCTCATGTGCATGTTGGCCATGTCTATGTCTTCCTCTGTGAGATTTCTCTTCATGTCTTTTGCCCATTTCATGATTGGATTGTTTGTTTCTTTGGTGTTGAGTTTAATAAGTTCTTTATAGATCTTGGAAACTAGCCCTTTATCTGATACGTCATTTGCAAATATCTTCTCCCATTCTGTAGGTTGTCTTTGAGTTTTGTTGACTGTATCCTTTGCTGTGCAAAAGCTTCTTATTTTGATGAAGTCCCAATAGTTCATTTTTGCTTTTGTTTCTTTTGCATTCGTGGATGAATCTTGCAAGAAGTTACAGTTTAATCTGTTTTTAATATGACTTTATTTGTGAGCATGATTGGACAAGATATTTGCCATTTTCTTTTAACCCTCAGTTCACTCTTCTATGTGCTTTTTTTGTGATCTTGGGCCTGAGAGACTACACCCTGAATTTCCCAAAGTATCTTGCCAGATGGTTTTCTTTTAATTTGTATCAATAGGAGACACTCATGAAAGATTGCAAAGAAAAAAAGACAGAAGAAAAGATTCATTATAGGCTTCCAGAGTCTCCCCACATCCCACTAACAGCAAAAGACAGTATGTTCCAGTCTTAGAACCTCTAATTACCCCAGGACCCACCTGATCATGTCAGAAATACCAGTACCAGTCTCATCATTCCCAGCTCTGGCCATGAGCGTCATTTTAGAGTTATTGGCACTGGCTGCAGGGTGATAGTCTCCCCCCACGACCCACACAAAAGAAGTCCAAGCACTTACTGTGAATCAGGAGCCTGAAAAACCCTTTTCCTGATCTTCAGAGATTAAGTGACAACTGTTTACTCACCCCTATCTACCCCTAACTCCTAGCCTTGGATTTCAAGTCCAACAAGTGGTAGCTTTTCAAAAGCCATGTAACCAATTTCCTTTATTTAATTGTCTCTGGCACAATACCAACTATGGTTTCTATTTTCTTGTCATGTCCCTGATACTATAAGAGACACCAGGATTAGTCACAGGAACCATACCATTAAATGGGAAGCCCTGGATTTTTTTTTTTTTCCTGGAATAGGTTTTGATGATTCAACAGTTTTTGGAAACTAGCAATCTGTGGCATACAGTGGTATCCAAATTACTTGAATTAGCAATTGTCATTCCTTTGAATCAAACTGTTTTACACCATATGCAGAATATCAAGTGACTATAGTAATTGATCATTTTCATATTAATGGTGATATTAAGAACTAAGATTGGGAAACCACTTTGTGATTCTCTTAAAAGTTTTACACAAAGAAAATGACGAGCACAGGGCCATACGGTCTTTGATCCATCACAGTCAGATGATCAGAGAGCTACTACTGTGGTTCTAAAATATCTGAAAATGGCTGAACAGATATCAATGAAAATTATATTCCAAATTTAATTATGCTGAATGCAAATTAATCATGCAAGTTGAATTCCCACTTTCCTTGCCACTATGTAAAAAATAAGGGAGTAGAATGAGGAGTGGGATTCTGATTGTGCAATATGAAAAATTCCTTGTACCTGATAGAAGTTGAAATCCTTGAATATACAACTTTCCTTGAGACCTTCTTAATAATGGAAGCAGCAGCCCTACCTGTGGGTGAGGAGATAAACTTTCCTTGCTTGATGACTCAGGACAGTTTTCTTGCAAGGGGATGCCATTTCTCTGAAGACCCAATCTCACTATATCTTATGGTTCAAGATTTACAATTACAACCATATTTTAGCTTTAGAGAGACTAGAGCAACATCAGACTCAGATGAATAGTTTTTACATGAAAGTATTGGTAAGATTTGCTAATTTATAGAAGTATATAACCTGTAAAGTTTATCTGGGAATATACCCAAGAAAGCTAAATCAAGGAAACTGATATATCAATAGATGGGGATAATATATTGATATCGAGACCCGTTTTAACTGAATTCTTCAGCTCAGGCAATGTACTAGCTCTACTATTTATTTGACTGCTTGACTGAAAGCTAACCTTGACAATGCCAAATAGTCAACGAGGTTGAGATGCGTCGCAGTTTGGGTTTAATGGAAACAGAAGCTGAGGTGGAGTTTGAGGTGCAATGTATTTCCTAAGGCTCAATCCCTGTGAAAAGAAGGAGGAAATCGATTGTATAGAGCAAAGGGCTAACATACAAATACAAAGAAAATATAGTACTGTCCTGGCAAATTCAGTCAAATCAGTGGTGAAGAGCTTGGAAGAATTCCATCCTCAACTTTACTGCATTGGGGGCCAAAATAGTTGGAACCCTCCCCACTTAGTTGCAGAATGTGGGCTGCCTCAGGAGAAGCTGCTCCCTGCAACCAACATAGACTCTGAAGGAGCCAGTAACAGCACGTTGTCTTCAGCCTCTCTTTAAATGTGCAGCACTTCTTTCCTTGAAGGGGAAGATGGGGGGCTCGGAAGGAGAATCAGTGTGTCCAGGGTGTCACCATCTGTCTGCCACAAGATGTCAGAAGGTCCCTGACTTGAATCTATGGGAAGAAATTCAATGTCAGGGAGATATGAAGGTTGAAATGGATTCTTCACGCATGATGTGAACATAGCCCCATATTCCCTGAGAGCCTAAAAAGCTCTGGTCTCATTAACTCTGCAAACCGTGGTGCAGTTAGTGCTTCTCCCCGTGGTATTCTATTCAGAGGATATTTCCACTTTTATCACTTTTTAAAATCTTGAGCTGCACTTGAGCTGGAGCAACATTCCATATTGTCTCCTGTAATGTAACCAGAAGTATTCATCTTTGTCTAAACCCATCAGCCTTTTAGACTACCATCCTCTTGTTCGTGATGTTTCTTTATTGAGACGCCATCCCTTCCCTCTTGTTTGGAAAATGAGTTCCTGCTCATTCTCTAAGTTGTGCTTTAAACATTATATTTCTTTAAAACTTCTTGGACTCCTGCCGACAAAATCGACTGGTCTATCCCATCACCTGTAAATACCAGGACATTATATTACTACATTTTCTTTGTGTGTTAATCTTCCACGTGACTTTAATATCCTTGAGACCCTGGGCCGAATCTTAAATATCTTCTTTTATTCAGTTCTTGCCTTACTTTATATCTCCTCATTAAGATTTGCTGAGGAAAAAAAGTAGCTTTTATGGCAAATTGTGATGTGATGGCGCAATTAACTGAGATTAAGAAGCTGTGAAGAGGAGGTTTGTGAAGAACATAGGAAAATAATAACAGGCTGAATGTGAGACAATTTGAGTTTGAAGTGTCTGAGACAGAGCCTGCCACAGATAATGTGTTTGTGAGATGATGAGTGAAAGAATAAATGAATGAACAAATGAGTGTGAAATACTTCAGTGGAAGATTTCTGTAGCCAATCCTGCAGTCCAGGCTAGAGATGGAATGAGGAGATTGTTTAGCAAAGTAAACACATTTTTCTCTGGCTCCCTTATCTTTAGACTGCAGAGTATGGGAATGTCGCAGTTTCTCCAAAAGTCTCAGAATCACCCCGTGAATAAAAAGTCTCATATTTTTTTCAAGGAATATTTAGGTATAATTGATGTTCAATGAAATGCCCATGTATTAATATTGTGAGACTTGACATATACATACACAACAGAAATAAACACTACAATTAAGAGAATATATCCATTACCTCCATCAGTTCATCATGCCTCTGATAATCCCTCCTTCACACTTCTCCTCCCTACCCCATTATCTCCAAACCACTGATTCATTTTCTATCACTGTATATTAGTATTTATTTTCTTGAGATTTATATACAATTAATTAACAGCATATATTTCTTTTTTTTTTGGTCTGGTTTATTTCACAAAGCAGAATTATTTTGAGATTCATCCATCTTTTTGCATGCACCAACAGATATTTCCTTTTATTTATTAATAGTATTTCATTTATGGATATACACGAACTGTTTATCCATTCATAAACAGTTGATTATCTTTTGGGTAGTTTGTATATCATGATATCATTTGGATATCCATTGGACAATCAATGGGTAAATTGCTTATCTATTTTCTTGACATACATATTTTGTAGGTTTCCAAGTTCTGGTTATCAAAAATAAAGGCACAATTAACAACTGTGTGTCAGTCTTTAAGTGGACATGTATTTATTTCCTTTTTCTTTTTGGAAAAACCTAGGAGTGGGATAGTTAGGTCAAATGATAAGTCTGTGTTTAATTTTTAAAGGAATCTATTAATATTTCCCAAGAGGTTATACAGTTTTACATTCATACCAGGAGTTTTTGAGAGTCTCAGGATGAAATTTTTCCAATACTTTCAGAATCATCACATGTGGAAAGAACTACCTAAATGCCATTTATTAAATATTACAGAATTTTTATGTCATGTGATCTTTTTCACATTCTTATCCAAAGCCATTCATATTTTAACTACTTTTGGAATCTTGAGCATGTTGTAATTCCTGGTTCACTTTTCTTAGCATTTCCTTCTTCCTGTTTAAGAACCATTCATTCTATTTTCTAAGCTGTTGGGTAGAGTGGTTCTTCTTAAATCTTCTCCCTTTCTGAGGCGAAGAAAGCAGCATGCATGAGCTTCATGGAGACCCGGCATTCAATTATGCCTGTCAGGGAATATCTTTGGCACAGAATCTTCAATTTCCAAACCTTTTATTACAACTGGGATTTTCCTGATTTGTGACCCTTCAGAGTAGCTACCTTAGATGTCTGACTGTTTCTATTCAGGCTTCTTGAACAACTTTCTTTATATGATCTTACAATTTTTCTATTTCTTACTTAGGTCAACAAAATTTCCTTCATGATGGTCACAACTAATTACTAATAAATTCTAATTAACAAAACTGAGGCTAGCTACCAAGTGAGAATGGGAATTTTTAGAACTTCACTTATATCTCTCATTCCATTATTTGCCCAAATCTTGAATACTTTTTACCCTTTTTTGGAGAATATCAGCATTACCATAGATACTGATATTTTCTCTCTCAGCTTAGTGCAATGAGGTCTTTCATGAGAAAATATTCCACTATCCCATTCTCTCACCCCAGTAAGGTAGCTGCAATTATGTATCCTCTTTAACTCCTTGTGTAGGGAGTATACTTTACTATTATAGCACCTCTCATATTATTGGAATTGTATCTCCATAACTTTGTTTTCCATTATTATGGTGAGTCTTATAATGACAGCTGTCTTATTAGAATTTTTTTATTTTCATGCTTATTAGAATTTTTTTTATTTTCATTCTGTTCACATGTAATCTTGTCATCATATGCTGCATGTGTGATTTCTGCTTTGCTGATTCTAGAACTTGTAAGACCAAGGCATCTAACAAGCAATATTTTAAGATTTATAGATTGATAAATCAATAAAGGGATTCTTTAGAACCATTAAGTACTATCTTCATTCATTCTGGACTAGCATGCATTCATCTTTAAAATGATTTCTTGAGAGAATCTGAACATGACAATCTTTCCTTTTTCCATTCATGAGTCAAAAATGTTTATGATCTGTGGTGGTTTATGACTATATGACAGTCAATGGTAACTTTTTTGTTACCATTTATGTATTTCAGGCCTACATTTCATCTTGGGAAGGAGTATTAAGTTCAAAAATCAGAATTCTATATTACCTTATAATTATTGAGTCATTTCACAATAGCTAATCCTGTTTGATCTATACCAGCCTGATGATGTAGATAATGCAGGTTGGAAAAGCTACCTACACTTAAGACCATTTAGGCTACAATTTATTCAAAAGTTGCCAGAAAGAGACATATATCCATTCATTAATCATGAAAATCAACAATGAAGCTATAAAAGTAAGGGCATGTCTGTGAACAATAAAAGTACTAAATAATGGCCTTGCATTAGGTCCTTTTGTCTGCCCTCACAATCACCATGTTCTTGTGAAAGCCTAAAGTTACCTTAGAAAGATAGAGTAGAACTTTTAAATATTCGAAGGGTATATAATAAATACCAGAACACTCAGAAATGAAATGGATTTGAATGGCAATGCTCATTTTGCTCTTAGCCAAGGGTTATCTCCTTTAAAGAGAGGCAGTACATTGGCAAGGAAGATAGGAATGGTATTCATCTCTAATATTCCTCCCACCCCCTCCAACATGCTCTATCAATAACAGATGTTTGCTCTAAAAGTTCCTCTTCTGTGTTGCTTGTGCCCCCTAGAGAGTTAATCCTCATTGTTGCCTTCTCATAGGAGCGATTTAATCAGATAATGGAAGTTCATTTGGGTTAACTGACCAGAGTGAGGATGAGTATAGTGGGATGGGCCTATGATAACTGCAATGAGTGCCCAGTGTTCAAGGAAAGAGAAAGCTGTTGGAAAGTGGGAGCACAAACATGTCAAATTTTACTTACTATGTTAAGAAATTGACAAAGGACTAATTTTAATCTATCCAGCTTGGTATGTGCCCTGTCCTGTAACCCATAATGCTAATCCCAAAGATTCTATCAATTGGACCCTCTTGCCTTTGGCTTCTGGTCACATTCAATCACTAAGATAGAACAATAGTTAGTAGATTTAAGGGCAGAATGAAACAGAGGTGAAGAAATTCCCCCCTGCTCCCTTCCTGCTTTCATTCTGTGAATATAGAAAAATTGTACTCCTCCAGGAATACGGTTACCACTAAGTGGAGCCTTTCCAATGACTCCAGCTCCCATCGGACTCTATGGGAGCCATCAGCAGCATCCCTGCGCCATCAGCTTGAAGGTGACAATTGTTCTACTGCTATTAATATTTGAGTACTTCAGCATCCCTGACTGGTTCTCCTTTTGGTCTCTTTAATCTTTCTTACACCTCAGTCAAGAATCCTATCATTAAAATCTTGGTTTCTCCATCTGACTATAAAACCTCAGTCTTCTGATATTTGTTTCCAATTTGATTTCTGCCAATTGTCTTTTCTCAGGTAAGGAGGGGTGGAGGCTGTCTATGTAGAGTTGATGAAAGCATAGGGATCTGCTTAAGAAGAATGTGAAGCAACTATCCTAGATTCCCTACTCTATAGAAATATACTATTTTCTCTTTAATAACACCCTACTCTCTAGAAATATACTATTTTCTGTTTAATAGCAGATGTGGTAGAAGTAGGATTCAGAGGACACTTCTTCAAAAGTTGACTATTTCTTTACTCTGTGACTTCAGTAAGAGTTAAATAGATTAACCTCATGAAGTTGTTCTATTTCTTATATCATAGCAGTCCTAAAAACAGTCCGGCTTGCCTAAGAGTTGCTTTGAGGACCGAATGAGGTAATATAAGTGAAAGTACTTTGAAAACTCAAAGGCAATATCTGAGCATAAGATAATATTATTTTATTGATTACTTAGGGTCTAAAATGAACCCCTTATCATCATTTGTGATATATTACACTACAAATCTTGGAAAATGATACTTGGAAAGCTGTAAACTATTTCATGCATAATTATTTGAAATTTAGATAAAGAGGCATTTTCTCCTAAGAAGAGAGAAGAAATTATGAACAATTCCTTACATACTCTAATCCCATTAAAGATATAATAAATGGAAAATAATAATCTAATGTGGGTGGTAACACCCAGCCTCATCTCCCCCTAAACTATATTATATTACGTTTCATGTTTGTTAAGCTTTAGTTTGATCTCGGTATATTTTTATATCTTTTTCTATAGTTTTTTGACCAACTAAGGTTAGAGCAGAGCAGTTTTCAATACCTTTTATCAAAATAAAAAAAAAGGATTAAAGATGTTTGCTAAGATTTTTTCCAGTCTTAATTATAATAAAATATGTACTTTCCCTTTATTTCTTTATAAGAGATCAAGTTAGTCTACAATGCATTTTTCTTTTTTTACTGCAGTCTCAGCGTATGGATTATAGGATGATAGGAAAAGTATACTTTTTTGGTGAATGCACAAGTCTGCCATATGGAAGTGTGCCCTTTATATATCTTGAATAAAATATGACAAATACTATATAGCCACAGGTATATAGATAATATACATACATACACATAATATATATATACATATATATATAATTTATTTATATATGTATGTCATGCCAGACCTACACAAAACCCTCTTGATGGAAAGAAAGTTCTTCCAAAACTCTCATTCTGTACATAGTACTTCCATTGGTAATCAGATTGCTCATCAAAGTGACATTGTAATTCCCATTTACTTAGCCATTTTTATTTTAAATAAGACATAACTCTCCTTTTTCTTTTCAAGGTGGTATTAGTTTCCACCATCATGTCTCAGCCACCCTATTTCCCTGTTTTAACATTCAATGATAATCAAGTTGAAACCTTCTTTACTGGAATGTATTTAACAAAGAAGAAAGGTAACCTAATAAGTAACCATTAAAATATTCTAGCTCAGTATGTCACAGAAGATCAATTTGAAAGTTGTCTTGTTTAAATGAGAGCATCAATTTAAAAATTCCACTAATGTCTTCTGGAATCATTAGTAGTTTGGCCACAATTAGAGAGAGAGAGAGAGAGAGAGAGAGAGAGAGAGAGAGAGAGGGAGAGAGATGAAGAGAGAGAGAAACATATTCTCTAGACAGTTAAAAATATTGAGCAAAATTTCAGGCAGGCATTAGCAAAGCATAAAGATGCTACTGCATTGTACTTTTAGCAGTATCTTTTTCATATCAGAAACATAGTTTCCCACCTTATAACAGAGCAAGTATTCTATTTAGTATCCATCATCTGAAAGAAATTGTGATAATTAACTGTATCCTCTGAGATAGCTGCTAATGATATGTGCGGAAACTGGGCTGCTGATGTTTGAAATATATCGAACTAAAGACAGATATTTCTAAAATCAATTGTGAGCTTTTCTCTTCCTTAGAAAAATGTGGATAAGAACTATGATATAATAGGAATTACTAATTGCTTGATTGTATCTCAGCGATGATTCATTGTTTAAAAAATGGCATTTTGTTCCTTAAAATTTTAACTCTATTTCTGAGAACTGCCAAGCTATTTCTGAGTTTTTTATCTGTAATGATGTAGCTAAAAAGCTTCAAAAAATATACAACAATGATAGCATAACATTATTGTTTTACTTTTACTTAAACTATCTTTTTGAACAAAATGCTATTGAGATATGCAAGGTCATATTCATAATTTGTGGCTAATGAATTTTAAAAAATTCAAGGGATATTTGAAAGCTCCATGAAAAGAACTTGAGGTAATACTGTTACCAATGATAAAAATAGTAGTTCCTGAGGGAAAAAAAACACACACTGTGTGAAATAGAACAGTCAGTTATCCAGATATGTTCCCATTCTTCAACAATCATCAAAAAATTATATGATACTTTTCTTAATAGACAATTTTTAGAGAAGTTTTAGGTTCATGGCAACAGTGAGGAGAAGGCACAGAGATTTCTTATATGACCTGCTAAGTTTCCCAACTCTAACCTGGGGGTGGAGGGGGAGTTCCTCACACCAAAAAAATGCCAAGCAATTCTTGAACCCTTTTTGGATGTCTGTCTCAATTCTGACACTTTCTACCCAGAGATAGTATCAGATTCCATACATTAAGTGTTTGGCCCCAACCCCCCACTTCAGCTGCCAATATCAAGCCCCAGACTGTTACCCATGCTTCTGACCAACCAGCTATTGATTAGAGGTTTCAATGACCCTTTCCTTGGGTTTCAGATAGCAGTTGCAATTCCAAGTTGATAGCTGTACTTCTGACTAGCTATAAATCAGAGAGTCTCAGGACTTCTTCCTCAGGTCTGATTAATTTGTTAGAAGAGCTCACAGAACTCAGCAAAACATTGGGACTAAAAGTGCCAACCCTCGGGAATCCCTGAGTGGCTCAGAGGTATAGCACCTGCCTTCCATCCAGTGCATCATCCTGGGATCCCGGGATCAAATCCCACATCAGGCTCCCTGCAGGGAGCCTGCTTCTCCCTCTCTGTCTATGTCTCTGCCTCTCTTTCTGTGTGTGTCTCTCATGAATAAATAAATAAAATCTTAAAAAAAAAAGTCCCAACCCTCGAATTACATGGTTGGTCTTCCTGGCAACCACCCCCTACCTTTGGGTGGAGTCCAAAAGTCACCTTTATTAATATAACAAAAGACACCTGCATCACTCCAACATTTGAGAAATTTCAAGGGCTTTGGGAACTGTGAGCCAGGAACTGTGGACACAGACCAAATATACATAAGAAATATATTTTGGTCATCTGAATGACTAAACTTATATTTCTTATAAATCACATTATCAGATACTGCCTGCCCCAACACAAGTGTACCCTCCCCCATTATCAACATTCTCCAGGAGAGTGTTACATTTATTATAATTGATGAACCTACATTGATTTTATTCCCCAACATCCACATCCTATATTAGGCTTGACCTTTTTGTTGTATGTTCTATGAGTTTAGACAATTTTTTAATGAAATGTAACCATCATTATAGTAGCACTCAGAATATTTTCACCACCTTAAAAATCATCTGTGTTTTGCCTATTCATCCTATGTTCCTCCTTAACCCATGGCAAACACTGCCCTGTATTGTCTCCATAGTTATGCCCTTTCCAAAATGGGGTTTTTAACTTATTTTATTTTTTCTTCTCTTCCCCTATGTTCATCTGTTTTGTTTCTTAATTTCCACATGTGAATGGAATTATATGGTATTTGTCTTTCTCTGACTGACTTATTTCACTTAACATAATACCCCCAGCTCCATCCACATCATTGCAAATGGCAAGATTTCATTCTTTTTTGATGGCTGAAAAATATTCCATGGTAAATATATAGCACATCTCTTTTTATCATTCATCTGTCAGTGGGCATCTGGACTCTTTCCATTATTTGACTATTATGGACATTTCTGCTATAAACATTGGTGTTCATGTACCCTTCAAATCACTATGTTTGTATCCTTTGGGTAAATGCTTGGTAGTACAATTTCTGGGTCATGGAGTAGTTCTTTTTTTTTTATATTTTTTTTGAGGAAACTCCATACTGTTTTCCAGAGTGATCACTTTGCATTTCCACTAACAGTGAAAGAGGGTTCCCCTTTCTCTGCATCCTCATCAATGTCTGTTGCTTTCTGAGTTGTTAATTTTAGCCATTCTAAAAGGTTCGAGGTGGCATCTCATTGTGGTTTTGATTTGTGTTTCCCTGATGCCAAGAGATGTGGAACATTTTTTTCATGTGTCTGTTGACCATTTGTATATTTTCTTTGGAGAAATGTCTGTTCATGTATTCTGCGCATTTATTGACAGGATTTTTTTTGGGGGGGAGATGTTGAATTTTTGTGTTTTCTTAATAGATTTTGGTTATTGGCCCTTTATCTGATAAGTCATTTGCAGATATCTTCTCCCATTCTGTAAGTTGACTTTTAGTTTTGTTGAGTGTTTCCTTAGCTGTGCAAAAGCTTTTTATCCCAATGAAGTCTGAATAGTTCATTTTTGCTTTTGTTACCCTTGCCTTTAGACAGGTCTAGCAAGAAGTAGCTGTGGCCTAGGACAAAGGTTACTGCCTATGTTCTTATCTAGGATTTTGATGGATTCTGGTATTACGTTTAAATCTTTCATCCATTTTGGGTTTATTTTTGTGTATGGTGTAAGAAAATGGTCCAGCTTCATTCTTCTGCATGTGGATGTCCAATTTTCCCAACACCATTTGTTGAAGAGACTTTTTCCCACTGGATATTTTTTCCTACTTTGTCAAAGATTAGTGGATCATAGTGTTGAGGGTCCATTCCTTGGTTCTCTATTCTGTTTCATTGATCTATGTGCTATTTTTGTCTTGATGATTGAAGCTTTGTAATACAGCTTGAAGTCCAAATTTGTGATGCCTCCAGCTTTGGTTTTCTTTTCTGACATTATTTTGGCTATTTGGGATCTTTTCTACTTCCATGCAAATTTTAGGATTGTTTGTTCCAGCTCTGTGAAAAATGGTGGTGGTATTTTGATAGAGTTTGCATTGAATGTGTAGATTCTTTAGGTAGCAAATGGGCATGGAATATTTTTTATTTATTTGTGTCTTCCTCAATTTCTTTCAGAAGTGTTCTATAATTTTCAGGCACAGATCCTTTACCTCTTTGGTTAGATTTATTCCTAGGCACCTTATGGTTTGGGGTCCAATTGTAAAAGCGATTAATTCCTTGAATTCTCTTTCTTCTGTTTCATTGGTAGTGTATAGAAATGCAACTGACTTCTGTGCATTGATTTTATAGCCTGTGACTTTGCTGAATTCATGTATCAGTTCTAAAAATTTTTGGTGGAGTCTTTCAGATTTTCTACATAGAGCATTATGTCATCTGTGAAGAGTGAAAATTTGGCTTCTTCTTTGACAATTTGGATGCCTTTTATTCCTTTTTGTTGTCTGACTACGGAGGCTAAGACTTCTAGTACTATGTTGAACAACAGTGGTGAGAGTGGACATCCCTGTCATGTTCCTCGCCTTAGGGGAAAAGTTCTCAATTTTTCCCTGTTGAGGATAATATTCACTGTGGGTCTTTAATATATGGCTTTTATAATATTGAGGCGTGTTTCCTATCCTTACAGGGTGGAGATTTTTATCAAGAAATGATACTGTATTTTGTCAAATGCTTTTCTGCATCTCTTGAGAGGATCTGGTTCTTTCTCTTATTAACGTGGTGTAACACATTGAATGATTTGCAGATGCTGAAGCATGCACCCCTGCAGCCCAAGGATAAATCCCACTTGGTCGTGGTGAATATTCCCTTTAAATGTACTATTGGATCCTATTTGCTAGCATCTTGGTGAGAATTTTTACATCCATGTTCATCAGGGATATGGGTCTATATTACTCCTTGTTAGTGGGGTCTTTGTCTAGTCTTGGGATCCAGGCAATGCTGGCCTCATAGAATGAATTTGGAAGTTTCCTTCCATTTCTTTTTCTTTTCTTTTACTTTTTCTTTTTTCTTTCTTTTTTTATTTTATTTTATTTTTTATTTTTTGGAATGGTTTCAGAAGATTTCAAAACAGTTTCAGATTAATTCTTCTTTAAATGTTTCATACAATTCCCAGTGAATCCATCTGGCCCTGGACTCGTTTGCTGGAAGATTTTTCTATTACTGATTCGATTCCTGTGCTAGTTATGGATATGTTCAGGTTTTCTATTTCTTCTTGTTTCAGTTTGGTAGTTTACATGTTCCTGAGAATTTATCCATTTCTTCCAGATTGCCTAATTTGTTAACATATAATTGTTCACAATATTCTCTTAAAATTATTTGTATTTCTTCAATGTTGGTTGTGATCTCTCCTCTTTCATTCACAATTTTACTTATTTGGACCCCTTCTCTTTTCTTTTTGGCAAGTCTGGCTAGGGGCTTATAAATCTTTTTAATTCTTTCAAAGAACCATTTCCTAGTTTTGTTGATTTGTTCTGCTGTTTGTTAATTTGTACTAGTATTTTGATGAGGACTTCTTCATCTATATTCATGAGAAATATTGGCCTTTAATTTTTATTATTTGTAATGTCTTTGGTTTTTATATCAGGCTAATGCTGGGCTCATAGAACAAGTTAGAAAATATTACTTATGCTTCTATCTTCTGAAAGAAGGGAATTGTAGAGAATTGGTAACATTTCTTTTTTAATGTTTGATAGAATTCACTAATGAATTTATTTGGGCCTCCTGCCTTCTGTTTTGGAAGGTTATTAAGTATTGATTTGATTTTTTTAATTGATGAAGTCCTATTCAGATTGTATATCTCTTCTTGTGTGGATTTTGAATGATTGTTTTCTTTTTCAAAGAATCGGTCCATTTCATCTAAGTTATTAAATTTGTGGCCTACAGTTGTTCATAATATTCCTTTATTAATATGTTAATATCATTGATTGCAAAGATCCCCCTTTTGCATTTTTGACAATTAGTAAAGTCTTTTTTAAAAATTTATTATTATTATTTTTTAGTTAGCCTGGCTTATGCTGATTCTTTTTGTATTATGTTTTCTGTTTTTGTTCCCTTTGGTGATTGCTTGTTTGTAGGCAATGACAATGTACACTATATATTACTTCAATATAATTTACGTAAAATTTTACTCTATAATATTTTGACATTGCTGAATGTATTAGTGTTAGTACTATATATTAGTATATATTATTACATATTCATCAGTATTAACTGAATGAAATCTGAGAGAAGTATACCTAAATGATTTCATATTCAATGTTTCATTATAAATTTAGTTTCTTATACAATTGGATACGTATGTCAAAAGAATAGGACCATTGAAAATTTGATATAACATAACTATCTTTTAAGAAATTCTTATTCCTATAACAAGGCCACTCATAGAAAAATGATGATTTCTTTAGGCTGAATTTATTGTATTAATTCATTTAATGATTATTTTGGGAAAAAAACATTTAGGGAACATCTATTATGGTACAGATAAATGATATGTGATTTATACTCTGAGGGATGCACTTTGAGGAGGAAACACAGACATGCTAGCATGTGACACATTGCCATGCAATTATCAGTCATGGTATACAGATGCTCTTATTTTAACTTAATTCCCATAGTGGTCCTGACATGTAGCCACACTGGCAAATCCATGGTTCAACAAGATGTTCACAAACTAGTGTGGAAAAAAATATATATATATTATATATATATATACACATTATATATGTGGAGCTATATACATATATAAACAGAAACAAAGGAAGCATAGCATATAGTACATACAGGTAAGAATGACAATTCACTTTGACAAAAATAAAATAAAATTAAATTAAACTATCACTTGCCCCAAGAAAAAAGAGGGAAAGAAAAAAGAAAGAAAGAAAATATATACGAAAGATTTATTTCTCCAGACTAGCTTTAGTTTAGATTCCTGAAAGTTAGTTTTTCATGTTTACTTTTAAAAGTTTCAGTTATGCTTTAAACTATTCCCCTTTGACTTGTAAAACTAAACTAATCCTGGCAAGATCACTGTTGTTTTTAGTCAATGACTTTTATTCAAGAAAGTTTTATTATAACCATTATTGGGAGATAAAGATGTATAAGAGGGTGAAAATTCCATAGTAGAGCATTAGTTACCTTATTCTTTACCTTTCATACTGATGTTTCTTTTCCTAAGTATATTTGGAAAAGCACAAGAATGATAAGCCAAGGATTTCGTGTGTGTTTGTGTTTTAAAAAATTCTTTCCACACTCTCATAGACCCACAATGAATAAATATAAGGTTTTTTAGATGTAATGGATCCATTGGATGTTTCTGTGTACTCTTCTAAATTTGGCTAGAAAAAATCTTGGGAAAATATAAAATATGTGTATCTTTATTTACAGAGAGATCTCAATCTGCTTTAAATAAAAAGATAAGACATATAAGTAAAATATATAAATTTACACATGAAAGTACAGAAAATAACATCTTGTTTTGAAATGGCCTAGGACCAAATATTCTTGCTGTTTTTTATTTTTACTTTTTCATATACACTAGCACCAGTGAGAGCTGAAATGATGCTATTGCTTCTGGAAAATAATGGAACAGCAAGCCATAATAGCTTTGTTTCCCTATTTTCCAGTGAATTATAAAAAATATTTAGAATATATTTAGAATATGATAAAAGATCATAAGCATCTTTCACATATCCATAATTTTTATTTCATAAAAATGTAGAGTCAGGAATTTTCCCTCTGAGTAGAATAACTTTACAGTGCTCAATATAAATGGACTAAAAGCAGAATGATAAATAATTAATAATTCTTTATCTTTCTCAAAAAATCTTACTTTGCAATTAGTAAAAATGATTGCTTTGCTCATTTATTTTTTTTAAAGTTGTAAATGTGTTTTATGTTCCAGACAATTTTATATATTCTACTCGTGTATTATTCTTTTCTTTTCATTATTTTTTTTTCTTTTCATTAACCTGATCTCAATTTTATTTTTTCAAATATTTTATTTGTTTATTTGAGAGAGAGAGTATGAGCTGGGGAGGGAGATGGAGAAGCAGATTCCCCCCCCCCTGAGCACAGAGCCCAACACGGGGTTAAGCTTAGAACCCTGAGATCATGACCTGAGCTGAAGTCAGATGCTACACTGATTGAGCCACCCGAGTGCCCCTGATCTCCATTTTAGAGTCTTGGAAAGTAAGTCTTGGAAGGTAAGTCTCTTAAATTGGAAAATGAAATTAATGTTAAAACTATGAAATCTAAATATGTCTACTTCAAAACTCTTACTAATAAATATCTGACATGTATAACGCGATGAATATTTATCCTCACATTCATGTCTACTAGGAACCTGTGAATGTGACTTTATTCAGAAATGGGGTCTTTGCAATTATAATCAAGTTAGAAAGAAACCACTCTGAGTTACAGTGGGCCCTAATCCAGTGACTGGCGTCCCTAAAAGAAGATGAGCAATCTGGACAAAAACCTACACAGGAAGAGCATGATAAAGACAGAGAGGGGCATTATGCTGTTATAAGCCATGGAAGACCAAGGATTGCTGGCAACTACCAGCTGCTGGAACAGAGGGATAAAACAGATTTGTCCTGCTGAGCCTCCAAAAAGGAACTAACCCTGCTGGTATTTTGATTTTGTACTTTGGCCTCCCGAGTTGTGAAAGAGTTTATTTCTGTTGTTTTAAACCAGGGAGTCAGTGGCAATTTGTTATGACAGCTGGGTGAAACTAATACAGCACGCAACCATCAAAATGAATGAGCTAACTTTTCTCCATCTGTCCCTTTCGAGTGATCTGTGGTTTAGTTCTTTCCCTGTATATGGATAATATTTTAGCCAGGTTCTTAAAGATACAAATTATCTCATTTTCATTAATTAAAGCTCTCCCCAGTTTACTGTAATAATAAGATACTTAAAAGTCAATACAAAAGTAAATTGTCTCCCCGCGATCATCTTGAGTCAGCTGTAGATTGGGAAGCTTGCACTGTGGTATTGTTAGCTTCTTTTCTCCACTACTATTGTCTACTCCTTGTCCCTCATTTATTATCTAATTCAGACACCTCAATGAGGAAGAAACAAAAAGGAAAATATAGAAAACTGAATGTCCTGTGTTTTCTTAGATGTATAATCCTCAACACTCTCTCTGACTGTATACTTTTAATTAGATATCTCATTTCCACCCTCCCCCCTTGATGGGAAATTACAATTCTTAGTATCACAGAGAGATCTTCTACAGTTGGCATTGTATGACGCTAGCACTAAGGCCTTGGCTTCCTGTGGTCCCTATAATGGTGGGTCAATTACAACTCCTGGCAGGACTCTTGAGTAGATTCTCTTTTAAGAAAGCTCCAACTAGGTTCTCCTGCATGGTCTACTTTTGGCTCAGAGAATGCAAGATTTTTCAAACTGCCATTTACATGGAAACATAAGTCACAACTCATGATCACTATGACTCTCTGATCTCCTGCCATTCTGATCGAATGGTCATCTAGCCCAGCCCCTCAGAGTCCTCATGTTTCCCAAACTTAATAGGATATTAATCTCTGAGAAATCACCTTGAAACCCTGTCTTGTTTTTTAGCTTCAAATAAGTTGGTAGTGTACTTGGCACCTATCGGATTAATTTCTGCACTCAGGACCTCCACAGAAACTCTGAGTTGACATAAAAATATCACATTAAAAAAATAAAATAAACATTCTGGTGTATAAGGATCCTAAGATATTGTCTTCTTTGACTCTTCTCTGTTTAACTCACATCCAGAATTTTTAAGATTAAGAGTTTTGTTTTTATTTTGAATCTACTCATAAAACCTGCAAATTTTTATGGTCTTGTAGCATAATTTAACTAAAAGCCTAATATAGTCTCTACCCTGTTATCTTCACTTCTGTCATACACGTAGTTACAAAGTTAAGTAGGCACATGTATAGGTTAGGGCTTCATGCTTTGTTCATCCTCAAAGTGATTAAAATAGATCACAACTCACTTTGTCTAATGTTCTAGTTGCAAAGGTTTTTCAAGTTTTGTGAGATTATTAACTGCATAGCACTGTATTGTCTCTTCAAATATACATAGAACTGAATTTTATATGGCCTTGAGTATTCTTTTTGATTATGAGTTAAGGATACTAAATGTCTTGAATCCCCCATGCCTCATCTGCTCTCTAGAATGCAGAAGGCAAAAAGGAATTGATTACTTGATGTCAAGAACCTGGAGAGAGTTGATTTCTCCTCTTGCCAGAGTAAGAAGAGTTTGTGGGCATTCTAGTGGAATCAGAGACCTATTAGATTAATCAAAGTGCTTACCTGAGGAGAAATGAATAATCCTGCAGAGGCTCTCTTCTGGATCTGGCATAGTATATGAAGAGGCACTGTCAACCTGAATGTCCACACAAATAATCTTTTCTGCTTGACAAATTGACTGAAATTTAGATTTTCATAATAAAGCATGTAATCAAGATTCCATGGGGTTTGACTAGATTCCTTGGTGTGAGTATACACCATTGCTATTAACTACACACCAAGCTCAAAATTAGCAAGGTTGTGTCTGATGTGTCACTTCCCTGTCTGTCACTAATGACACATCCTCTCTCTGGGACAAAACGTGTGATAATGAAAAATTAAAATTAAAATTAAAAAATAATAACTAAAGTATAATTTAAATGATATTTAATAGAATGATATAAATTTCTATGTGAAATAAATCTATTAATTTTTTAAAAATTTCTTTATTCATGATAAACATAGAGAGAGGGGGGTGGGCAGAGACACAGGCAGAGGGAGAAGCAGGCTCCATGCAGGGAGCCCGATGCAGGACTCGATCCTGGAACTCTAGGATCACGCCCTGGGCCAAAGGCAGGTGCCACACCGCTGAGCCACCCAAGGATCCCTATTAATATTTAATAGTAAAAGAATCATAACCATATTATGTATAATATTTTCATACATTTTCTCACATATTTTCATATATAAGTACATATATATGAAGAGGGACACATTGCTTTGTACTCTGGTTATTGTGACAAGCATACCAGTAATAATAATTATAAATAAATCTTACAGAACCCTTTATTCTGAACTGGTCTGAGAACTGTGTATAGATGAACTCACAGAGATGAACGTTATACAGAGGAATATCCAGAGAACACCATTATTATTTCCATTTTACCCATGAGGAAGCTAAGGCCCATAGAGGTTATACTTCTTGCCCAAGGTCAAACAGTTTGTAAGTGATAGGGCCAGGCCAGGGTTTGAATTTAACAAAATTGACTTCTGCATTCATGCTCTTACCTATTATACTGTACTTCTTCTCTAGAAACATATTAAAATTTACAAAGCAAGAACTGAATTTCATAAATCTAAAGCTGTAGAGTAACAGTAAACATTTCCATGTACAAGACAGATTGCTTCATTTATATATTTCCATATGAACTATTTAAGACCAGTGAATTATCCCTATCTGAAGACAAGAAGTTTATCCTTACGTATAATACAGATATATTTCTTTGTAAGAAATGTTACCGCCTTTTAAATACAGATGGAAAGCAAAAGCGGAGGACCTAGGCATTGAAAGACATTCTTAAAAATATATGATCTTTTTTGGCAAATTGCATATAGAGTTATGTATATGGAGAAAATTGTCTTAGGTTCAATAAATCTACAAGGAAATATGGTCGTGGATATTTCTATTATATTCAAAGTGACCCCTCAGTTATGTGGATGCCCTGAAGAAAAACAGAATTAATTATATCTTATAATTAGCCCTCTGTTTTCCTGGTGGAGCTAAGAAAAATTCCTCCTGCCTGTGTGTAAATGCAATCAAAGCTATACAAAAGGCCAGAACATGGGGCACCTTACATTTCCCTTTTTGGGTGGGAAGGCATCATATTTAAGCAAAAGGTTAAGAACAGGATTTTGGAGACCTAGATTCTGTTTGTCATGCTTCTAACAAGCAGAGTTTCACTAAATTTTTCAGACTCTAGTTTCTTTATCTGAACAGCAAAAGCAATGAATCATTTCACCTCTATTTCTTTCCAATTTAAATATTCCAAAATCAACTAAATACTTGAGATAATGGAAAAGACATAGAAAAGCACGTTGTGCAAAGTGGGTAAGAATTCTGAATATTCCTAGTTCTGTGGAGATACTATTTTTTCTCTTCAGTTTCTCACAGTTCATCAAAACAGACCTAGGAATATTAATCATTCTAATGAAATGTTAAGAAACTTATTTTTATTTCTTTGTTTTATGTCTATTATGACAGATTTTAAGGAAAAAGAAGTGGCACTTAAAAACATGTTCTATGAGTTAATAGAAATGAAGATAACTATAAAATGCAAATTAGGGTTAGTTTATTGGTTTTTCTAAAACATATTATTTACACAAAATGGTTTAGTATCATGTCATAATGTATCAATCTTTACTCTAGTTCAAAATTTTATTTTAATTTTAAAAGTGTGAAGTTTAATTTTTAAAGTGTGAAGTTGTTTGCAGATGCCAAGGAACTTACTGAATGAAGACAAAAATTATCCAGATTATAGTAAAAGAAAATGTGTTCTAAATTTTACAAAGTCGTGATTTCTGTGTATCCATGTCTAAGAACATTTTTTTCTAAACACATGCTGAAAGTTTTTATTTCTATTTCATAATTGGAATTACTGCGAGAGGAGACAATATCAAAAACGTATCCAGCAATTTTATAAATCCCCGCCACATCATACGGTTGTAGTTTCTGTGAATGGCATTCCTGGAACTGTACAGTGCCCAACCTGTTCACTTGTACCCTGTATCATTGAACATATAAGAGGTTTGCAAATAAGGAAATTCTTTGAAAATGAATACATGTACTACCTATTTTTTATACATATTGGCTGATGGGCAGACTAAGATTTTAATACTGAAAGACCAAGTAAGATATGTGAAGAAATAATTATGGAGGCTGCTTCTCGGTACAGCAGATAAATTAGCAAATGGAACACAGGATTAGCCAAGATTAATCCATCTTTTTGGTTCCTTCATCATTTTAAAATCTTTAGAAGTAAAACATTTTGAGAACCATATACATCCATTAAAAAGATAAAAATGAAACATAAAAGTTAAGCGTCTTGACCAAGGTCATATGTACAACCAATGGAGTAATTATGATTGAAGCAGGAGAGCTTGGGTTCACATCTTTACTTCTAATTTCAAAGTTAATTCACTTTTTTGCCTTCTGTACTGACAGCATTTCTAACAATTCTAGGGTTGGCTAGAGTATCTTACTCTAATCCTTTCTCAGTTTTTTCATTAAGAGATAAAATAAGTAGTAATAACATTCATATCAGAATGTTGTTGAGATGTTTACATGTGTTGTGTAAAAACCTTAAAGTAGTGCTCAGCACATAGAGACTGATAATGAAAGCTTGATAATTTGATGACTAATATTATTTTTGTTACTACTCATTTGATGTATATTATCTTTAGCAAAAGATTTTTTTAAGTACAGTTGATACATATTATAACATTAATTTCAGATGTAAAACACGGTAATTCAACATGTCCATAAGTTATGGCATCCTCACCACAAGTTAGCCAACATACAACACTATTATAACACCATAGATGATATTCCCTATACTATATCTTTCATTACCATATATTTTTTTATTCATTCCATACCTGGAAGCACTCTCCTTCACTCATCTTGCCCATCACCCAATACCCTTCCTCTCTTGACAACTATCAGTTCATTGTCTCTATTTATGGGTCTGTTTCCAACCTAAAGATTTTTTCTTTAATTGACCAAGAATTCAATGTTTTATACTAAATTCCAAACTTCCTCTTAATGAAGATTAAAACATTTTTTTTTCAAATAATTGTCTCCAGAAGGTGGCAGAAACTATAGTTTATTTCCTGTAGATTTGGAAATAGAGTGGTGGTATACAAACAAATATAGTCTTCCTAGTATAGGTAAAGCTAAATAAATACAATTATTTCTATTCAACAGTGAAAAAGTTAAGTTTCACTTTTATTTTTCAGTAATATTGAATTTTAAATAAGATAGTTGTAAGTACAAAATGTGCTTTAAACCACAATATGCTTTAATTCAAAAACAGACAATAGAGAGAAGCCAAACTGGGCACTGACATGTGGGTGAAGACCATTTGACAACCACTTAAGAAGGAATAAAAAAAAGAAAACACCTCCTGTGTCAGAAAATAATTATTTGCATAACAATAACAACAACCACGAATAGAGAAAGGAAAAAATTGGTGACTAAAATTTAATGGAAAATTTTAAGTTTTTCTTCAGTTCTCTAAAGGGCTTTGGAAGGATTCATTAATCTGCACTCAGGGTAAAAAAAATGAAAAATGTTTTATAGCCTTAAAAGATCGTACCATCAACCCTTGACACATATATTAAAGAATAGCACTGCCCAATAAAACTGTCTACCATGATGGAGGTGATCTACGAATGCTCTGTTCAGTGTGGTAACCACTAATCACTTGTGACCATTGAACAGTTGAAATTGGGCTAGCTTACTAAGGAAATACTACTTAATATTATTTATATCAATTACTTTGAATTTAAACTTCCTGAGCCCTCTGGCTGATGGCCACCATATTGGACCATGCATTTAGAAATAGGCAGTTACTTCATGTTTTATCTTAGGCACCAAGGAGTAGAGTAGTGGCAAAAAGTGAGGTGTTCCACTAGGAACATTTCAGCAAGTGAACTTAGTCAAGTGCCCTTGCCAACGGGGTAAAAAATGTATGACTAGGCTCTAAGATTGAGGGGCTGGTATGATATCTCTCTTCCCCGCAATATTTGCAGTTGCTTAGTATAGTACCTAATATAGAGCTAGAAAATGAAAATATTTCTGAATGAAGTATAAAAATACGGAGGCAACTATTAAATGCATGATGGAATCATTTAAATGAGAAAACCATCTTTGGTAAAAAAATTTTTAAAAAGGGAAAGAAAAAATACTGAATATGCATTTTTACCTGGAGAAAGAGAAACTTCCAATTACTCAGAATAGTATAAGATAGATAAAATGATGCGGGAGAGCTAGATTCTTGCCTCATGGAGTCGGAGAATGAATCTCATGGACAAAGGAAAGTGAATAAAGTGGTAGAAGTTTATTAAGCAGGGCTCTCAGAGGTGAGAGGGGTCCCAACAAGGTTGCCACTGAAGGTTTTTTTTTCCTTTTTTTTTTTTTTTTTGCCTTTTATAGAGAACCTGACTGGAGAGTTTATGGCTTTGAGATTCCTTGTGTCCTCTTGAGTGAATGACATATGGCTGTTTTGGGGCCTGGAGAGTCTCTGTGGTTATAGCCTTCAAAGACGATACTCCCTAACATTTGGGGCCAGGGGGCTGGATCTACATCCTTACCTCTGATTTTGTTGCATCTCAGTGTCCTTGGAACTTATGAGAGCCTGACTCGGGGGCCTTCCCTTTATCTTTCCCTACTTAGTCAAAAAGAAAGGATGAATATGAAACCGTTAACAATGGAATGGAAATAGTGGTGATGTATATGGTCTTACACAGCAGCAGGGTTTACCTGAATGGGAAGCATTAGTAAGAAATTCCCAATAGAAGAAGGTTAGCCAAAAAAAAAAAAAAAAAAAAAAAGAAGTTTAGCCAGATTTGGACAATGGAAGTTAAAAGTTAATAAGAGATATTTAGAGCATAATATGTATTTATGACACTTTCTATCCTGAAATTTATGAAAATGAGTCCAAATATTGAATGCAGGTGTGCATGTGAGTCATTGTCTTATATTGTTTTTATTTTTTTCTCATTCCTGCATGTTTATTCGGTTGCTCTTTACTAGACTCATAAGAGATGGTATTTTTCTACACACACACACACACACACGCACACATGAAAGCAGAGGAAGATTTAAATAAAGAAGGAAAAAAAGAGATGGAAAAATATATGTATATGAAAAATATCATAGAAAGTTTATGGTAGAATAGGATATTATGGATATCAGCACCAAGCCTGACAGGGGCAGTGAATTTTTTCCCCTAAAATGTCCAGTAGCCTTTCTTAATTTTTTAAAAGATTTTATTTATTTATGTATTAGAAACAGAGAGAGAGAGAGGCAGAGACACAGGCAGAGGGAGAAGCAGCCTCCATGCAGAGAGCCTGACGTGGGACTCGATCCTGGGTCTCCAGGATCACGCCCTGGGCTGAAGGCAGCGCTAAACCGCTGAAACACCCAGGCTGCCCCCTTTCTTAATTTTGATCTAAATTCCACTGTGCTGCTATCCATGGTCAGTGGTTTGGGGTTGTCTGGTGCTGTCTTCCAGTCTCATGATAGCCTATATATGTAGGCATATATAGATATGTATATTCTATCACATTTTCTATCAGCCTTGTAGTTTCATAGTAGAGTATATCAATAAATTCAAATTATATGACCATATATACCAGCACAGTAGAATTTAGAGCAAAATTAAGGAAGGCTATCAGACATTTTACGGAAAAAAATTTACTGTGCTAGAGACCAGGCTCAGGGCTAACCCATCATCTAAAACTAAGAGAGAGAGACCTTCTAGTAGATTACCTTTCTGCTTCATCCCCATGGTACATTATGTAACATAGACCATCTTTAAATCGAATAGAAACCTATTTTACCCTATAATTAAAACAATGTCCATTTACTTTCAGTGAGCATGAAGACAACGGGGGAAAAAAAAAAACCTGCCTAATCTATTTAAAATCTGTTGCCAAATAATTTTTGCATTTTATAATTTTAAACATGTACTATGGAGATTTACATCTGCCCTTTTATTTAGGTCCGTAGTGATGTTACCTGTTATGTAATTGCTCTTTACAGAACATGGAAAATGTTGAAATAAGATGCTACCTGACACAAATGAAAATTCATTGCATTGTGCTCTACTGTCTAGTATATATTTATGAGTTTATTATCTTCAGGGTAAATTTCATACCCATGTAATGTTCCCAGATATACTTTCTGCCTTAATTTGGAAATAAAAAAAAAATAGGCGTATTTGAGGGCATGCATCATCTCCTTGTTAAATGCAAATTTTATAGAATTTGAGCAAAACAATTTATGCTTAGGACAAAACTGGGTCATTAAAATTGCCAATTATTTTATACATGCCTGACATATTTTATTTATTTAAAAATTCCCCTCTCCTATATGTAAGCATGTGCTTTCTTTACCACTCATCCATGCATAGGAAAGCCATAAATCATGATACATACAATTTCTTTTTTTTGCTCCTCGCACAGAGCACATTTGCAAACCTTGTTTCTTGCCCTTGTTCAGTTCTTTATCCTTTTATCCTAGCATTATGATGTCTGTCTAACTCATTACCCTCCTTCTTCAGCCTACTTTTTGTAGGATTACTTAGCTGTCTCCAGGGGAGCATACCTTTTTCGTCATTCTTAACCTCTGCCCTGGAGTGTCCATTCTACCTTTGTCTAATTTACACTCATCCAACTGTAAAATTTCCTTATTATTTATCCACCAACAGCTTTGATGATTTTATTTTGCTTTTCTTTTTTTTCTTTTTTTTTCTTTTCTTTTATTTTATTTTTGAGAGAGAGAGAGAGCACATGTGAGTTGTGGGGAGGGGCAGAGGGAGAGAGAATTTTAAGCAGGTTTCACATTCAGCACACAAGCCACTTAAGTGTGGCTTGATCTATACCCTGAGATCATGATCTGAGCCTACACGTCAGGTCATGACCTACATCAGGAGTCTGATGCTTAATCTACTGAGCTCCCCAGCACCCCTGATGACTTCCTCTTTCTAACACTGTGTTCATACACGCATACATGTGATTGCCTCCTCAAGCATTAATAAGGTCCTTGAGGACCTTATTCTCTGTACCTCAAGCCCCTACAGACTTGTACATAATATAAGTCTAATCAATACTGTGAAAGAATGAAGAATATGGATATGTTTCTGCTGTAAAACTGATGGGAAGATTTTTATAAATGCCACTATATTAGTATCAATCCCTGCCAGACCCCAAAAAAGGGTAGGAAAAAAGTTTATTACCTAGTAGTGTGTCCTGGGAAAAAGCTTCTTGGTCCTGTGGGTTAGGCTGACTTTTAAGAAAGAGAAATAATCTGCAAGTTCACAGAATCTGTGTATGGTAGGTGAATGACTTGTCAGTGGTATATATATACTGACAGATGAAGATGTATTTCACATTGAAGCTAACTTGCATTTGAAGCTAACTTGTATTTACACGGACATTCCTATAGTTACAGTGTGTTGGAGCAGATGGCATGCTTTTTACATATGTAGAATTATATTTAACCCGCTCAGAAACCTTTTTAAATGTTAAACAATAGTGACAGTATGAGTGTGGAAAAACCTTAAAAACAGCAGGAAATGATAAGTTGATTTTATATATTCCGCAATGATATTATCTAAACAAATTTAAGTTTATGATTTCTGTTCTTGACAGGCAGTCTTGTGTGTCCTTGCTGAGCCAAGCTAATGATTATTAATATTTTAAATTTTTTTCTTATTCTTTCCACCACAGGAGCAATTTCAGAATATTCTATAACTTCTCTTGAAAGTAGGTGAAAAGTTTTAAATTGCTGTCTTTCCATATCCTCCTACACAGTCTCACAATGGAAATCACTTGCCTCTCCTCTGTCCTACACTTAACTTTACCATGAATAGAAAATATAACAATCTTCCACTGCTCTTAAAGCATCTGTTCTTTTGTGAGTTTCTTACTACCTTCCAAGTAAGTCAGCATTTTAGAACATGCTGTTCCTGTTCATAGCTCTGCCCCCTTTACATGGGGAAAAAGAATGGATGCATAGAGAAAATGAGCCATGAAGTTGTTTTTATGATGTGTAGGATTTACAGAAAGAGAGACTCCATGCAGCTGAAATAAAGCTTAATCTTAAACTTGTTTTTAAAGAAGAAAATATACAATATTATTGTAGATGAAAAGAAATCAGAACACTTAGACATATTTATGGGACAATGTATTTATACAACTTTTATGGAGGGCAATTTGAATAAAGGAATGTTGTTTCACATAATCTAAAATCTAGAAATTTACTCTGAACTATTATATTCTTAGGATAGATAAAACATGTATACAAATATTTTGTTGCAGAATGCTCAGCATGGTGCTATTTTACTCCTTCAAAATTTTTAGAGCCACTCAGATAAATACAAATAGGTAATTGGCCAAATGAATGATAATGCATGCTTGCAATGCCGTGAAGGTGTGTTGCTTAATAAATGTGCTCATATTGGAGTCACACTATTGGTCACACCATTTACATAGAATCCTAATTTTGCTACTCTTTTAATAGGAAACTTCTAATACATTATGGGGCATAGCAACACTAATACTATCTACCTCTGTGGCTTTTGTCAGCATTAAATAAGTTAACATATGCTAACTTTTTGGAATAATGGCTAACATGTAATAAGCACTGAATTACTGTTACCTCTGATTATATAGCCAAGTATATTAACTTTGTGTAAAACATGGAAAGATTTTCTAAGGAAAGAGAATGCATTATTGCCTAGATCTTAAACCAACCAATTGACTTCCTAAATATTCTTCCCTTCATTTCTATTTTATTTTTACTTATGATAGTCACACACACACACAGAGAGGAGAGAGACAGAGAGAGAGAGAGAGAGAGAGAGAGAGAGAGAGAGAGAGAGAGGCGCAGAGACACAGGCAGAGGGAGAAGCAGGCTCCATGCACCGGGAGCCCAATGTGGGATTCGATCCCGGGTCTCCAGGATCGCGCCCTGGGCCAAAGGCAGGCGCCAAACCGCTGCGCCACCCAGGGATCCCTCTTCCCTTCATTTCTAAAAACAAAACCATAGTTAATGAAAAATGTTGTATATAAAGCCAATATTCAACATATTGCTTTCAATATTATGTGTTTTATAAATGAAGAAGATGATAGATGGAAGTTTGGTGTGGAAGACTCAAAGAAATCCAGTGACTCTGGTTTAAGACTGTAGAGCGAATTTTAGTGCTACTAGTTCTTTTAACATAAGTAAGAAGGTAAAGAAGGGCATCCCAGGTGGCTCAGCGGTTTAGTGCCTGCCTTTGGCCCAGGGCATGATCCTGGAGACCTGGGATCGAGTCCCACATTGGGCCCCCTGCATGGAGCCTGCTTCTCCCTCTGCCTGTGTCTCTGCCTCTCTCTCTCTGTCTCTCAGAATAAATAAATAAAATTTTTAAAAAAGAAGGTAAAGATACCTTCTGAATATATGGGGTAAGGCTACTTGATCTTCATGCCAGATATTGGTATCAGAGATCTAATGCTATGAATAAAGATTCACCTATTCTAGTGGGGTGTACTATATGAAAGTTGAGGAGAATCTTTTCTTTGAACAGTGCAGTAGGCTATCAACAGCCTGTAAAAAATGCAGGCGACAGGATGACAGAAAGCAAACACAAACAATCAAAAACATTAAAAGACTCTCACTATAGATTGCTATGATCATCAATTTATGAATTCAGAGATTCAGCCTTCAATTTTTATAGTTCTTAAAACTGCATCATTCATGAAGCAAACTGTATACACATAATGTGTATAAAGGTGATTAGTAACCTTTTGAGCTCTCATGCATCGATATTATTTCAGAGTTGCTGGTTTTATCATTTTTCTGCTCAGCATGACTTATGATGTTATAATTTCATTATTCAAATTTTGCACGTTTTAAATTCCTACACATTTCTGGAGACATTGTGCATAAGTGAAGAAGCTTAACTGTACTTTCGAAAATGACAGTAGTAGAAGCCATACAATATTCCAAAAGAAATTTTACCAGTTTTTAGACTCTAAATTCTGATATATTTTTTTTAAAGCTCAGCATGATATCCTCTGGCTACTCTTTAATATTATCTGCAGAATTCCCAGCTGACTAATTTCTTCTACTTGAAAGCTGCTCCAAAAATTTCACTTTTTTTCTTAAAATATTTCTATATGCAAACTTTCTATTCTGAATCACATTCTTTTTCCTCTGAATCATTTGATAAACTGCTGATAGAGTAGTTCTCCTAAAATACAAATATAATCGATGTGACTTTTTGTCTATTTGTTTAAATCTCCAACACACCTATCTTTGTATTCCCTTTCTGTGGTTTACTTTTCTCCACACATCTGTCTTTTTTTTTTAAGATTTTATTTATTTATTCATAGAGACAGAGAGAGAGAGAGACAGACAGAGACAGAGACACAGGCAGAGAGAAAGAAGCAGGCTCCATGCAGGGAGCCCAATGTGGGACTCCATCCCCGGTCTCCAGGATCAAGCCCTGAGCCAAAGGCAGATGCTCAACTGCTGAGCCACCCAGGCGTCCCCATCTGTATTGATCTAAGATAGAATACATATATTACTTGCTAATGATGTATTGATTCACTCCTAAAAATAAAAGTTAGTATCAATGAGGCAGAGTCTTTTGTTTGTCTTCATTTGCTGCAAAATTCTTTCTATTCACTACCCATTTTCCCTTGCCTTGTACAGTCACTGTCACATAGTAAATGGCATAACTCAAATAAATAAATAGATATTAACAGGCAGATTGTCTTAATGGTTGAAAACATGTTGCCTAACAGATAAAATGCCTATGTTTGTCCCTCTCCGTCTGTGTCATTTATTACCAACAGGATTCTGGGCAATTAGTCCACGTTTCTGTGCTTTATTTTTCTTTATCAAAAAATAGCACAGATAATGGATGTGAGAAAATTAATGACATAAAAAAAATAAATCACTTAAAAATTTTACCTTACTTTTGATTATCAATACATTTTGATTCTCTTTGGTAAGTAGATTTAACACTCCTTTATTCTATACATTTTCCTTCTCTCAAGGAGGACTGGAGGGAAACATTCCATACATTTGACTTCTCCCTGCCTTTTAAAAAAATGTATTAAGGATGTTAATTTCTTATCATAGAAAGAAATCTATTGGTTGTTATGATGACAGGCAGGAAAACAGAATTAAGTGGTTATTGGAGAAAATAGATTATGATAGTTTAGGTTAAATTTAAACAATTTTAGCGACAGATTACTGCTTTGAGTTGACCTTGAATGGGGTTTAACTTGCTACTAGCTTGACATGGGTACATACAAATTCATTATAATCTCTTAATATTTGGGGCACCTGGTGGCTGTTGTAAGCTTTTGAGTCTTGATTTTTGGCTCAGGTCCCGATCTTGGGGTCTTGAGATGGAGCCCAGGGATGAATCTGCTTAAGATTCTCTCTCTTCCTCTCCCTCTGCCCTTCTTCATACCAACCCTCTTTCTCTTTCTAAAAACAAAAACAAAAAAAACAAAACCTCTATATTTAGAGGGTCTCTGAGCCAAACTTGGTTATGGTATTAGCTTTGAAAAGCCAGTAAGTTTTTAATGAAATACAATAGCTAACAAATACTTTAGATGCCACCTAAAGTTTGATTTTTAAAATATTCTTTGTTGTCTGTGGATGGGACTCTGTGGGTCAATTATATGATTACTGATGTGTGGGCTTGTGCAGGACTAGACCTACAAAACTCACAAACTGTTTAGAAAGGTAGTCAGAGCCACCTAGAAAATGTTGAGGTTCTCATAAGAGATTTCACATTTTCTGTTGAATTAACTCTTATATTTTGTCCAGTGTAGAAATCTCCAGGAATTAAAAAAAAATATGGGACAGAAGAGGACAATTACACAGACACCGAAAATTTTACCTTATGCCTTTTTATTCTTGACATTGACATTCAATTTCATAAGTATGAGGGCTTTGTGCTTCCTGAGAGACAATTATTGGTAGATTTAAGCAAAGTGTAAGCCTTTTCCTAGAACACTGTAGTATTATTACGTGTTACTGGTGGCAAGAGGAGTGGGGAAGGCAGAAAAGTGTTTTTGAATTGTAAATGGTGGAAAACAAATACCAAGCTCCCAAATTCTAAATTACTATTTTAGTTTCTATTTTATTTTATTTTATTATTTTATTTTATTTTATTTTATTTTTTTTTTAAGATTTTGTTTATTTATTCATGAGAGACACAGAGAAAGAAGCAGAGACATAGGCAGAGGGAGAAGCAGCCTCCCTATGGGGAGCCCTATGCAGGACTGGATTCCAAGACCCTGGGATCATGACCTAAGCCAAAGGCAGATGCTCAACCACTAACCACCCAGGTGTCCCCTATTTTAGGTTTTAAAACCTGGATTCTCCTTTCAGATCTACTAAGTGTGATTATTAGAAAAAGCCAAAAGAACAGAACACTGCCTGTTTAAATATATTATATACATAAATATATTTAAGATATAATGTATTCTATTTTGAGAATTAGATAGTATATAAGCCTTAAAGTAACTATTGATAAAACATTTAAGTTATAGACTTTAATGCATTTTTTTAAAAAAAGCAGATATTTAAATTATACCAAAAGTCTCAGGATGAATTAGATTTTAAAATTAATTTTCTTTACTCCCTAAAATGTTCCATATTAATTTAAAGCATTATATTAACATAGCTTTTAGTTAATATTTTTTGTTGGGTTGTCCAAGGCTGGAGAAAAATATACATAGTAGAAATAAACTTATGGTTTCTTTTTTCAATGGCATAATAAAACAACAATCATAAAGCAAGTAAATGCAATTCTTTTGTTTTGTTTTGAAACTTTAATGAGAAAAAAATATATTTACCTCAAGAACTCTATGTTTTGTATGTCACTGAGTCAATGGTTGGGAATACACATCACAGACCTACCACTCAGGATATATGTAAACAAAGATATACATGGTCACAGAATGAAAAACTAGTGCCTGGCATGATTAGGTTTTGGTGTCCTCATCACTCAGCAGCATATTGGGGATCAGGCTCTGGGCATTGCAGAGTGCTCTCCAATACATTTACCTCCAGCCACATGTGGTGCATCTTCCTCAGAAATTTCTCGTCATGCTTATACCCTTCAACTGACCCTTTTGGTACCTGTCAATGACCTAGAGGCACAGAGGGAAACACAGGGTCCCAGCCTTTGCACATGCAAGCTCTGCAGTGGTGAGCAGCTTCATGTTGCTTGCCCCCACCACCCTTAATATATTTACATTTTATTGAAATTTAAGCAGAGAAATTATTTGTAAAGAATTATCACCTCTAATCATTACTATAAAAATGAACACTATCGCAGTTGCTTTTCTGGAGATCATTTTAAGTATGTAAAGAAGATAGTATCTGTGAAAAACATGCAAATTATTGTAAATAATTAAGGCAGTTATTTAGATGTTGAAATAAGGGGTTACTCCAAAGCATAGCAATGAACTTAGAGATAGATGGCACATGAGGAAAACAACATTTGGGGATTCATCATTTTGATGTCTTCAGTTCTCCATTCAAAAGAATTGAGTCTGTGCCACAAAATCACTAAATTAAACCAAGCAGATAAACACCTCCTACCATATTGTTCAATAAATAGTGAGGTGTTTAAGGATCCAGTGTACCCTTTACCTAGGTTATTAATGATTTGTCTACTTATATAGATTATGGAGATATTCACTCATGAGTCATTTGAGAGAAGTTTGGAGCACACATCTTACTAAAATATTTTCTTTGGAAAGGATTTCAGTTGTTCACAATAATCAGAATAAATATAACACTGAAGAACTTTTTACATGGAGCCATATAAAAGAGTGGTTTCTGACACTACTCAACAGATCACAAATAATGAGTAGAAATAAGAAAAAATAAAAGAAAAAAGAACAGAAAATATTGAATTTAAAGGAGGAAAAAACTGAAGTCTTGTGAGGTCTTCTGCGATTCTTTTGGCGAATACTTAAGGTATATTCAAATTACTTATACTACTGTGTGGAGATTTAAAGGAGTTAATAATGTATATTTTTTCATTTGTTTCTGTCTTTAAACATCTAGTAAAGACATTGAACAGAACAAATGGGAGCTAACAGATAATTTCCTAAGTAGACGTAGATTCATGAAAGATGACCCTTACCATTCTGAGCAGACAGCTATGAAAAATCCATGGCCTTCTGTTCATTTCCCTACCCTTTAATCATACATGAGTCCTTCAAAAATGAGCTTGATTAACTCAACCTTCTTGTATCTTATATATGTTGATAGGTTAAACCTCTTTTCTTCTTGTTTGTTTAACTGCAATAAATACCAAATATAGTTTATTAAATTTTAATTTTGTAACTAAATTTAATTTTGAACATTTTACCAATATCGCAGTATCATTGCATTTTTCTTTCTAGCCAAACTGAGATTCCACACATAGCGGGTATGTGAGCCTTTCCAAATGTTGGGTCTATCTTTATCTCCCTTAATTTAATTAGATTATCTTTGTAGACAAACCACACTAAATTGATAATTCATTATTTCTATGTAATAAAAGTATGTTTTTTTTTGTCCTTGTTTTTAGAAGCTGAAATTTAGTGTATATTATTTTTCTACACAAAGACTGAACATGAGTCTTAGGAATAAATTTATACACACACATACAAATGCACACACGCATAAATATGTATATACGTATGCATCTATATAAATATACACATATATATTTTCTATTACATTTCAGTAATATTTGAGTTAAATGCAAATGGTCTGGTATAATTATGTGTACTTTTGAAAATATACTGTATAATAAGAGCTTTTTGTACACTTAAAAGGTGAGTTTCTCCTCTTGGCATGGGCTTTAAAATTAAAGAGACTGGTCAGCTTAAATTAGAAAGCTCTGCTGGATTATCTTCCAAACTTTCTCAAGCTTTTAAATACTATTAATTTGTTCTAGTCTCTCCCCTGCCGTATATATAAAATTGTGTGAATACTGATTTTGATAAGCTTGTTAAGCTATACTACATCAGCATTTCTCATTCATGTCAATATTCCTTCTTAGGGTAATATTTTCATTGAGGGAATTGATTTCTGTTTGTTAGACATGTGTTAAAATAACTTTAACTTTATGACATCCATACATTTCAGATTTAAATATCATTGCCAGAATTCAAATGCATTCTTTCTGACTTTAAATCTCAGGCTCTATTACATGCATGTGTAGAAATAGGTAAAAAGTAACACAGTACCTTAAAATCATTCTAATAAATCATGTTGTAATTAAACATTCTAATTAGAAAAGTAACATGCCAACTATTCTATGACATTAAAAGTGAAATGTGCAAAATTGTGGAATACGAAAGTGTGAATTTTGGCATCATTTCATTGATAAATGATCACATAACAAACATTGATGTCTCTAACCATAAGTGAATTGTCAGTGTGTTTTTCACATTGTCATAGCCTGTCATACTTTCTTATGTTCAAACATTTTCAAATAATTAAAGTGTGCTATTATCGTCCAGGTCATTCTAGCTTCTAGAGATGAAAGAAAACTGCTATGACACCGAAAAAAAAAATGCTTTGTACTTATTTGTTTTTGTTCCAAGTCAAAACTTTCATTTTGTAATCATAAATTACTAAAGCAAAGACAAACATATGCAGAATGGCATCATTTTTCCAAAGAGAGATGCTATACAAATCAAATAAGAACACTTTGAAACATTCTCCTAAGAGGTATCACAGAACATAAGCTGTGTGTTTGTGAGCCAGTGGTTTTAATAATCCTCCAGTGCTTTTTAGCCAATCTTGCCTCATGGTAGATGTATTATTCATAGAAATATATTTACAAAATTGTATACCTATTTTATTTAAACAAGAAAAACTGTGGGATGCATAATTCAATTGCAACACATTTCCTGTTCTCTCATCATCTAGTACTTGAAAATTATCTTTATTAAACTTACTCATTCTTGGGACGCCTGGGTGGGTCAGCAGTTGAGCGTCTGTCTGGCTCAGGGCATGATCTGAGTCGCAGGATCGAGTCCCATATCAGGCTTCCTGCATGGAGCCTGCTTCTCCCTCTGCCTATGTTTCTGCCTCTCTCTCTCTCTCTCTCTCTCTCTCTCAATCTGTCTCTCATGAATGAATGAATGAATGAATAAATAAATAAATAAATAAATAAATAAATAAATAAAATATTAAAAAATTAATTTACTCATTCTTCTCAAAAAACTAAAGGCAGTTGATATCTGAGATCAAGTACCTCTAGTTTTACATTAATAGAAGTTTATCTATAGTTTGTGAGAAGTCTTAAAGTTTCATGGATGAACAAAATTATATTCAACTATAAGCTTTCTCCTAAATACCTGAGACAAATAAGGCTAATTTTCTTCTTTAAAGGTTAAACTTGAATTGTTTACAAACAAACAAACAAAAAAAGGTTTGAAGTGTCATACCAATACATATATAACATAATCTTTTCCAAGACTTAAACCCTAGAGTAAAGGTAGATAATTCATTGGTATTACTTTCTTAAGGAATTCACTCTTATCTGATACTATAAACATCATTTCTAAATTATTGTTTCTGGCTGGGTTGACAAGAGCAATAGAGACAAATGATAACCGCTTAAGTGCTTGCTGCATGCCAGGAACATTATACTTATTCCTCATTCAGCTGTCTAAGATGGACATTCTTATTATCTTATAGATGACTATGGGCTTGAGAAAGTTTACTTGCCTTACTCAAGGACATGAAATTATCATGTAGTAAGATTCCGGTCACTCTGGCTTGAAAGTTTATCATCTTTCCATGAATATATTATGAATGTTAAGTATTAGTTTGTGAAAGGGGTCAAGATATATCATTAAGACCTTGGATTTGGCTGATGAATTGCCCATGAGATAGAATCTTGGACATGATATTGCTATGTATGTCAGCATAATGACCGTGGTAAGTTTTTAATTATATACATATCTGCAAAAAGAAAATAAATGACAAGATTATTATAGAGGTGCTTATTCTTTCTGGCCTATATTCTTTATTTTATTGCTTTATATAAATATATTTTCCAAGTGTTTCAACAGTCATCACAATATGAGTAGACATCCATATTAGCCCATGTCTCATTAATCTGATTTTCTTATGGCTCATGATATTGCATCCAATGTGAATAGATGATAATAAGTTGATTTTATTACCAAGAACTTTTTGGATGATACTTGTGGAATTAACGTATGCTATTTTCAAATGTATCACTTTTACTTTTCATATGTCTATTACTAAAGTTGGTATTTTACAATATGCATAAACATAGGCATGATTGAAGTTTGCTTTTGGAAGTTAAGATAAGGTAATGATGCATAATATTCTTTTCGATTATTTCAATAATTGCACCTCAGATAAACCTTTTTGGCTATGATATTACCACTGCGCAAAGCTAATATTCCTATTCAAATATGTAGATTCAGTGGCAACATCAAAAAACATTATTTCATAACTGCAACACCTAGGGAGCAAGTTGAATGTTATTTTTCCTTTCTTACCAATATTATAGTGAAGTTGCACAGAGGATATTTTCATAAAGTCAGTGATATAAATTTATGAAGTAATACTTAATAATTGTGAAAGAAGAGATCTAGATAGGTTCTCCTCTAAGAATTCAGAAGAGTAGTGACCAGTTAGGGATGATGTGCTCATAAGATATTGTTTAAAAAGCAAATTACTAGAAGTCAAATAAAACCTTCAAACTACAATGTAGGTCTGATGCTTGAGAAACAAGAGTGGGAAGAATGGAGAGTAGGAAAAGATTCATATTGCAGTGAAGTCGCCAAAATGTTTTCGCCATGCCAATGGTTCGTCTTCAAATCAAAATATCTTACTAAAGGATTCCATGTATCAGGACAGAGTTTCTGCATGGATCCACTCATAATTACAATAGCAGAAGGGAGTATTAAGACATGGAAATGTGGAGAACCAGAGTTCCACACATATCCCTCCTTACTCTTGTGATAAGCAGTCTCCCCTATTCTTGCTCCTCAGAGTCAATTGACCTACCAAGCGAGTGGCTCTTACTCCTGTCTGCTGGATCTTGATCTTGAGAACTCCAAATGGCCATAGTTTGTAGCTTAATGGTATTTGTAGCTTAATGGATGTAATGCTACATCCTCTGGCAAGAGTATTTTTTGTTTTGCGAACTAAAACCTCAAATCATTCATATCTCAGAATTACAAGGACCTGATGCAAAAAGTCTCTCCATTGGCTAGTTGGAAAGGTAGTAAATAGATCCACTCATGCTTCCTTCTCTTTTTTCCTGAACGAATGTTTTTTTGTTTGTTTTGTTGTTGTTGTTTGTTTTTTGTTTTGTTTTGTTTTTGTCTGTTTGCTGGTTTTGTTTCCATTAGGCACACAGTTCCATATACAGGTGTCTGATTTAATGCATAGATTATAACATGAAGGATGCCACTCCACTCTCTCAGATTATTGTATCTTCAGTTGGCACATAATTTATTCCATTCCAATACTCTGTGAGACCAGATGCTTCTGAATGGTATGGTAAGTGATATCACAAGTGGATCCCATAGTTCACTGTGAAGAGGATCTATTGGTCTGATGCTTCATTGTGTGGAATTCTATTCCTGTGGATCAGTTATTCTGTGAGCACATAGATAGTGTTATTGAATGAGACTCTGTGTACAATAACTTTTTTTGTGTACAAGAACTTTTATGATCCAAGAGAAGGTGTTGGAGAAGCCACTAGATACAATTTCTCTCCCCTTGAGGATGAATTGCTGGAATGTGCAGGCTAGACAGGTATCAACATAGTCAACTTATGAAATAATTGGTCTTGCAAAGAATAATTCCATATTGAAGTGTAAGTGTTGTTTTCTATTTTTGGATTGTTTAATATTAAGTAGTAAGTAAGTATTGGGAAGTAGGAATTCATGCTGTTGAGCTCATGCACAGGGTCCACTTCCACCATCCTGGCCACCTTGTTTGTGTGCCTGTTATGCTGGTTCTAGAATCACCAATGATAAGAACCAAAAATCGCTGCACAATTCACTTTGTCTAATTGGTGTTTGCTACCCCTTCCATGATACTGTCTGTAAAGGTCATGGATATATTAATCTTTTCTTGCTCCTCATCCTATTTAATCAGCAATTTGTCATTGATACAATGTATCAGTGTGATCTAGGGAATGGACAGATGATCTAGATCTCTTCAGACTATATTTTGACATAGGGTGGCAACAGTTAAAAACATTAATAAATAGTATCCATTACCTAAAAATATGAACTATTTCTGTTTCTTGTTTCTAGTCAGGATAGAAAAGAAAATGACTACATACCATATTCCACAGGCCTTGTTAATTTCTTCTAGCAAAAATACCATATTCAATACAGCAAATGTGACCATGATTGCACTTTGTTGAGTTTGTGAGTCCTTAGTCATTACCCACGATCCTTCTTGTTTTTCAGGGTCTAACCTGGTAAATTGAACTGGATAAGTTAGGGGTAACCACACCTGTACCCTTTACGTAACTAAGAGTTCACAAATCTCTACCTGCCTCATCCTCCCCACTTACCAAGATCTTTTGTTTTTATTTTTATACTGGCTTGAGAAAGGCAGTTTCACTTGCTTCTTTTATATCTATTACCTCATAGGCTAAGGACCCAATGTGGAAGTCACTCCAACTAACACAGCTAATCAAATATATCAACCCAAATTAATTATATCATTTGGCGATTATATTCATGCTATGCAACACTATGAGCCAAACTTTAGCACAAATGCATCATTACCTACCCCCTTAAGGCATCACTCTAAAGCAGAAGAAATGTCAAAAAGATGCCCAGGTTCTTTAGGTTTCTAAGTCAGCACAGACTTTGTGTCCAATTGATTTAAAATCTCCTGAATATTTTCCTTTCCCCAGTGTAGATGGTTGTAAATCACCTTGGAGAAGTATCTGGGGGATCTTAAGCAGTGAAATAGGACTAACCATGATGTACCAGCTCCTACTTCCTACGCACCGATCTCCTCTTCAGTCAATGTAAACTGCACCTAAAAATTGGATCAAGTCCAGGAACTAAGCAAGGGATCTTGATTTGCTATGTGGGTGATGACTGTCAGCCTCTTGATTCTACTTTTTTTTTTTCCTGATTAGAAATGTTAAGCATAAACCTTATTGCCACTTTTTTTGCCCCTAGATGTATCATACTCTAATAATCACCTGTTTTTTTTTTTTTTTTTTTTTTATTAGAGAGGGAAAGAGAGTGGTCAGAGGGGCAGAGAGAGAGGGAGAGAGAAAATCTTTTTTTTTACGATAGTCGCACAGAGAGAGAGAGGGAGAGGCAGAGACACAGGCAGAGGGAGAAGCAGGCTCCATGCACCGGGAGCCCGACGTGGGATTCGATCCCGGGTCTCCAGGATCGCGCCCTGGGCCAAAGGCAGGCGCTAAACCGCTGCGCCACCCAGGGATCCCCTAATAATCACCTTTAAAACTCCCTGTGGTTCAAAATGTTTTGGCTGCTCCTCTAGACTCACCAATCTCCATGATCATTGCAGCCTCCTGTCCTTTGGCATTTCCACACCTGCACCTGGCTGCTATTACTTGGGGGGGGGGGCGTGGGCAGAGGAGGAGAGAGGTGCATAATTACCTCAATATGAAGAAGCCAATATTTGTGACCTATTACCAGCCTTGGCTTGAGAAGAGATACAGTACTAAACTTCTTAGTGATGCTTAGAAGTGGTGTACCTCTTACCAGTGTCTTCCTGATGACTAAAGTGAAGGCCATCTTCTAAACTTACATACTGTATTCAACCCAGCACTCCAACTTACTCAGCCTTCTTAGATCTTGCACATCTACTTCAGTTATCTATTGCTGCACAATAAATTATTCTAAACCTTAGCAGCTTAAACCATCAAACATTTTTTCATTTGATTTATTATTTCTTAGAGTCAGGAATCTGAGAGGGTTAAGCTAGGTGGTTCGGGCTTTGGGTCTTTCAGAAAATTTCAGTCAAGATGTTAGCCAGAGCTGAAGTCATCTAAAAGCTGAACAGGGACTGGAGGACTGGAAAATTCATCCCATGGTAGCTCACTTACACTTCTTGGCAAATTAGTTCCAGTCAGTATTAAGAGGTATTAACACCTAACTACATGGGGTTCTTCATAGGTTACTTGAGTATCCTCATGACATAGCAGCAGCCTTTCACCAAAATGAATGATCCAAGAGAAGGTGTTGGAGAAGCCACAATATTCTTATACATGACTTAGCCTTGGAGGTCAGACAGCACCACTTCTGCCATATGTTATTGGTCACACAGAATGCAACATGTCTGATACAATGTGAGATGGCACTGCTCAATGTGAGATGGCCATCTCGGGGGCCGACAGTCATAGTCTGCTTTCTGGATTCCAACATTAATATCTCTTCCACATAAAAATACACCTTCCCTTTCCAGTACACCAAATGTCTCATCCATTTTCGTACAGTTCAAAGTCTAGAATTGCATCATCTTAATCAAGTCCAGGTGTGGATAAATTTCCTCTTTATCTTTTCTTAAGATTTATTTATTTATTTGAGAGAGAGTAAGCGGGGAGTGGGGGAAGTGGCAAAGGGAGAGAAAGATTCTCAAGCAGACTCCTTACTGAGTGTGGAGCCTGATGTGGGCTCCATCTCACAACCCTAAGATGATGACTTGAGCTGAAATCAAGAGCCAATCACTTAACTGAATGAGCCACCCAGATGCCTCTAGTGTAATTTAAATATAGCTCTTCTATACAAGTCTTCTCAGGAAGAATTTGAACTATTCTATAATGATGTATCATACATTTGAGCAGATATAGACCTTTTCTAAAAATTTTAATCAACATTTTCTGTGATTTAAGCAGAAAGGGCTTTACGTTTATCGGAAACTCACAAAAAAAATAAGTTTATAAGTAAGAGTGTTTAATGTTTAAACTGGATTTAAGAGAATATTCAAGTGAGACAGAATAGATAATTTCAAATATTCAATATGTGACAATATGAGTAAGGATTTCCTTAGGGTCATTATAATAGTACAAATATTTCTGGAATGTCCTGGCAAGAAGTGGAAGAAAAAACATAGAATTAATGGATCAACAAGAGAGGGATGGGACAGCCTCGTGAATGCATAGTTGACTTACCAGGTTGAGGATGATGTTATTATTTTCCAGAATGCTGTATACATGCTAAATCAGTTACCATTATACACTCCTATATTTCCAATAGATATATACATGGAGATCTGTAACTAAGGGACAGAGATGGGGGTATCCCACTTTACCAGTCACTTCCCTTGACTCACTGGTGGCGTTTGTGGATCCATCCTCATAACTCAGTACTTTATAGAATTAGATTCCTATTTCTCAAAAGAGGAACATTTCCACTAAGATAAAAAGCAAGAGAAAGTCCTATTGGATTTTAAGCCATAACTGTTGTCTGAGCATTTTATGCACCTCGTGTTAAGGAATCAGCAGGCAAGATAATGAATCATCATGCTGGAAGGGTTAATCAATTTTAGTCATTAAGAGGAGGTAGGGTAGAGATAAATACATTTGGCAACTATGCATCTCTCATATCTGTCAAGATGAGCCTTGTCCAGCATGCAGACTTTTACCTTTTGCCTCTTTATCTTCAGCACAGTTAGATAAACCCCTGCCTCAATCCCCATGCCATGCTATATGGATTAGCTTTAAATGCATGTTCCAGAATAATAATCAAATATTTTGATGCACTCTTTGGTACCTGATTGACAAGAAAATGTTAATTTGAAAGGTGTCATGTGTTCTCCCCGAAACAGATACTGAGACGAACATTGTGTAAAGGACATTTATTACTGAGCACTCTTGTGATCAATGTTTGGGGGGGAAACAGTTGAAACAAAATTGATCAGAAAGTGATGTTGGGCAGCAGTGGAGTCAGACCAATACCTCTGCCAACTCTGAGAGAATCTTTGAAGTTGGGCGAGCCCTTCAGAGCTGCCTTGAGTTTCAGGGAGAAGGCTAAGACTCTATACCCCTGTGTCGATCATCACTAAACATAGGTTGACTGGAAAAGGAGACATGGACAAAAGGGGGATGAATTTCTTCAGCAAAAAGAATTCCTGAAGAGGACTGAGATGTCAGATGACAATTTTCTCAACAGAGTAACAAATCTGTCAGTCCTATATGGAAGGAGGGTGTGCTGTGTAGCTTGAACGGTGAAGCAGAACATGAGAGTCCTCTCTTTATGCCACTTAGGCTCACTTACCTCGTTTGAATCCTGGCAAGAGCTACTTCAGTGCAATGAGCCCCTTTTCCTGGGAGGGAAAACATAAAAGAAAGATTAATTGAATAAAGACAACACCATTTCCTGCAGATGGTTTACAAGCAGCACATTATCTCTATTCTCTACCTTACTAAATTTCCCCACCCTGCAGTAGAAGCACTTCTGTGATCCAGATGGGTCACCTGGGGTAGTCAGATGACCAGGCTTCACTTTGCGCTGTCTCCATCCCAGGCAGATCATTCATCTTGTTTTATCTGTGCCTCTTTCTTTCTGCTACCTGAAGCGCTATCACCTCAACCTCTTCCATAATATCCATGACATTTGTTAATGTTTCAACTCAAAGCACTCACCCAAGAAAGCCTTTTCCAATTCCCATATAAGATCAGCTATTCTTCTTCCATAATGCTTGGAAGAGGCTGCTTAGTTTCCTTTTATCATTTATGGTTTGAAACATTATATTTTTATGAAAAATTGATGAAAGCCAATCTTTTCTAGTAACTAGTAGGGGTAAATACTGAGTTTTCCCTTACCATTGTATCCTTAGAGGCCAACAGTGCCTTCTCCAGAGTAAAATCATGAAGTATTTGTTGAGTAAATAAATGTTGGTATTCGTTTTATTTGAAAGCTCTTGAAAACATTTCAGCCAGAAATTCCCAGTTTGTGTTTTTGAGAAGAAAAAGTAAACTTGTAATGTATGGAATGTGCTTTGCATCTATCATTTGCTATTTGAATACACGTTAAATATAAATTCATATGTTTACAGGGGATCCCTGGGTGGCGCAGCGGTTTAGTGCCTGCCTTTGGGCCAGGGCATGATCCTGGAGTCCCGGGATCGAGTCCCACGTCGGGCTCCCTGCATGGAGCCTGCTTCTCCCTCTGCCTGTGTCTCTGCCTCTCCCTCTCTCTCTGTGCCTCTCATGAATAAATAAATGAAATCTTTAAAAAAGAATTCATATGCTTACAGTAAGAACCTGTCTTCAGGGGAGCCCATTTTGGCCATATTCTCAGCACATGTACAATATCATTTATTCCGTCAAACACTCCCTTATAGGTTGCCTTTAATTATTCTCTCTGTGTTCATTTGCATTGAATTTACTTCCTTGTCTCAACATGGAGCAACCTGAGAGCAAAAATCCTCTCCATATTTTATTACAAACCAGAGTACAACTCATAAAAGGAGAGACCCCCATTGGCATAAGAGATACATTGTTAAATGGATGTATGATTACATTCTACATGTCACACTTAATTGAAAAGCAACCTTGAAATTCAGTAATATCTCACTCAGGAAAGCAGAACTCTAAAATAAATTAAAATGCAGTGGTTTATGCCTTTTTGCCCTTATGACAGACTGGCCTGACTTAAGCAGTCTTGATTTACTAAAATCTCTTGAGGCTCAAGTCACTAAAAAAATAGTGTAAGTCACTACTGCTATATTTCAGTAAAGGCTAACATTATGCCTCAGCATATGAACAAATTGGATCTTCAGAAGAGATGTTAACAGAATGATAAATGATATTATCTTTAAATTTAGGACTTTGGGTTGAATGCTACCCAACATGTTTCCTCACAGAAATTATAAAACCACATGGATGAAAAGCCAGTTTTAATATCAAAAGATAAAAAAAAAAGAAGAGGAAAAATTAAACTCTTTAGATGTTGAATTTGCCCTTCTCACAAATAATTTTTACTATGAATCATAGACTCTCTATAATTCATGGGCATAATTAATTTTCTTTTAAAGTACTTCATGGACTTCCACTTCCAGCTATTATGAATTAGAATATTGCAGAGCAATACTCTCATTGAGAATGATTAGAAAATAGAAACAAACTAAAATATAAAACAAAGATATCTCCTCTTTAATGCGAGGAGAGAGATGGTAAGATTAATAAGACTATGAGACTTGGACAAATCAGAAATACAAGAATACTTATAAAGGATATATTAACATGGAAATACTAGGTGAGAACTATCTTAGGAGGCAGAGAATCTTAACCAATCCTTCCAAGTATTAGCAGTCAAAAATTGAAATTTAGGATAACCAATGCATCGGGACTTGAACGGTTAGATACCAGAGAGAAGCAAGGACATTGAAATGAAGCCAACCATCGGAGCTGGCTTTCTCTCAAAGATTTCACCACACCATAAGCTTCCTGGGTCACAAAGTGCAGAAGCTGCTCAGAGTCATTGAGACTCATTGCAGTGAGCAGAGAAACACTGGAGTTGAAGACCAACCACGATAGAAAAAGTCTGGGAATCACTTTTCACTGGGGCTCCTGAAAGAAACTAGGTATCTTGTGGGTATGTATTTATTTTATTTTTTAAAGATTTATTTATTTGAGAGAGAGAGAGAGTGAGGGGGGTGGGACAGAGGGAAAGAATTTCAAGCAGACTCCCTCTTGAGTGAGGACCCCAATGCAGGGCTGGATCCTAGGATCCTGAGATCGAGACCTGAGCCGTGGATGCTTAACTGACTGAGCCACCCAGACACCCCATATGTGCCAATTTCATGGTAACTTAAGAACAACTTAAAGGTAGGTTGTACCTTATATTTTGAGATAAGATCTTGTTTTGACAAAGATACTGTACACTAATATTAGTCCCCTTCAACTAGACTCATCATGCTGTTTTTCTGTCCTAAAAGAGTGTTCTGTTACCTTCATGGGTTAAAGTTTTTGAAATTGCAGGAATACCACCATGTCAGCTATCACTTTTCTGAGTAAACCCATAAACATCTCTCCTTTGCCAATTGGCACAATGCTAAATTTGTCAGTGGAGGGCAGTGGAAAGACTATGCCACTCAGAAGGGGCCTATCTTCCCATTTCCAGGGAGCTTGTCTCTATTGCTCCAGCAGGATTACCAGGAAGCTGGTTCTCACTCTCCAGTGGAGTCTAGCGGCACTCCAGCAGGCAACTCCATGTGAGTTTCAGCATTATGCCAGTGGGCAGCTTCCTAGGGCAGCCTGCTAGCACATGAATGAGAAGTTTCTCAGTGCTTCTCCCCAGCACCCTGGGAAGCTCCTGATCAACACTTACCAACGCCCATTGGTCGATTTCCTGATTTTCAACCCTTGACTGGGGCACCTCAGCAAACTTCTCCAGCAGATAGTAGAGTACAAACACATGCTTTCCAATGAAGTCTGCATCCCAGACTTGAGAGGCAAGGTTCTCTCAAGTTGGTTCTATTCTTAGGTACTCTTCTTCGGTCTTAGCTGGTCCTTATGTATGCTATTTTTTTTCTCCTTTAGCATGCTCTTTAATCCTTTTTAATTAGTAGTTACTAGTGAATAAATTTTTGTCTTAAAAATCTTGGGTTCAAATTACTGGTGTGATTTCTGTCCCCTAACAGGAGCCTGACTAATATATCCACCACTTTCTTTCTTTCTTTTATTTTTTAAGAATTTATTAATTAATTAATTAATTAATTTATTTATTCATTCATTCATTCATTCATTCATGCAACACAGAGAGAGGGGGGCTCAGAGTCATAGACAGAGAAAGAAGCAGGCTCCCCACAAGGAACTCGATGTGGGACTCGATCCCAGACCCTGGAATCACGCCCTGAGCTGAAGACAGATGCTCAATCACTGAGTCACCCAGGTGTCTCCATCACTTTATTTTCTATCTAGTTTAATATCCTCTTATCTACATACTTCTTAATTATATCAAATTATACCTTATCTACAGTTTGTCCCATGGCATACCCCATGCATCTCATTAGTCTTGTTAAGACACAGCCATGTAAAATAATACTTGCTTGTAGGAAAAAAATAATTATTGAGAAGTCAGCAGCCCACACATTAATAATTGGTTTTATCACCAATTTTATTATTATTTAAAAGTTTGAGTTTTATTATTATTTAAAACTCAACAAGACATTATTTAAAAATAAACAAGGAAAAAAATCAACCTAGAATCTGAAATTTCTCCCCAGAAAATACTGTAATGTAATCATCCTAATAATAGGAGTTTTCTGTTCAGTGAAGATGTCATTGAATTTGTTTCAAGTTGTGTATTTGTCTTACCAATATTCTGACAAACAATTTTTTAAGTAAGGATGATTGGCAGGTTTGTGCAAATTACACATATTATAATAATAAAGGATTCCCAATAATTTATAGATGATTAAAATGTTCAAAAAAAAGAAAATGTTCATTCAATCATAATAAATTAAATTTTAGAATGTTTCCTAAAAAATTATACAATTGAGTTTGTTCTAACTTTTATTATAGTGAAATTTTAGTAGTTCTTTACAACATGATTTTCATATCGATATTTCACTTAAGTTTTGAAGAACTATGGTCAAAGAAGCATAGAGAGGGCAAGATTGTCTTTATCTTTTTCTTGGTCTTCCAATCCATGTGTATAAATGAATTATTGATTCCAACAAAATAACCAAAACCAATGAAAATTATTACACATTTTATCTTAAATTAAGACTGAATTTGTCTTACCTTCATTATCAATGATGATAAAGCAACTTCTCCCACCTGTTATTTTGTGGCAACCAGAAGCATTTAAGCAATAGTGAGGTTATGAGTGTCATCAAATATTACCATACATACATAAGCATAGGAATTAAGCAATGAAAACCAGAGACCAGTATTAGTATGAACTGTATGGACTATTTTTTTAAGTTTCTATTTAAATTCCAGGTGGTTAGCATACAGTGTAATATTGGTTTTATGTGACCAATATAGTCATTCCATACTTTCATAAACTACTCGGTGCTCCTTAAAATGACTGTTCTTAAGCACAGACACTTAGGTACAACTGAAACTACAAAGAATTACAAGCTACACATTCCTGTGATGGCTAACACTGAAAGGCATTTTATACTACACATTTTTGTGATAAGATCTCAAATAATTAAGCATCAATAAACAGCATTATTAGAAATGATCTCCGAAGAGTGTGTAGTATCTGGTCACATTTCTTCTTGAACTTTTAAAAAGGAGTAAGTGATTGCCGAGACCATTGGGAAAATGAATTTCTTTTCATCATACTATTTCAAAGCCATATTTACTGAGAATATCTAGTTATGACTAAAGAAGAATTGGGTAACTTGAGCACCACCTTCTCTGCAGTTGAACCCAGCTGTTTGCCTTGCCTTTATTAATTTTTACTGGAATTGCTTCCTGAAAAATGGTAACGGTAATGCAAGTGAACTAATGATTCCACTTAAATTCTTTCATATGTCTTTCTAGACTAAACATATTTCCAGTAATACTAAGGGGTAAACAACTTTCTTCCATCTGGAATGAGTAAACTGAGGCTTGGGGAAAGTAAGGGTTTCACAAGTGTCATAATGTGTGTGTGTGGAGGGCCTAGATTCAAACCAAGGACTTCGGAGGGTTGGTAAAATTAATGGCTTTTGGATCAGAAGTTGCAAGTTACCAAAGAGGCATAATTAAGATAATAATGGCAATAGCAACAATCGTCTTTATGGTGACTTTACTATGTGATAGGGAATAGTAACAAGTAGCTTGTGCAGGGTATATTTTGTATCTCTCTCTCTCTCTCTCTCTCTCTCTCTATATATATATATATATACACACATATATATATGTATAGCTATAGTTATATCTCTATCTTTACCTCTATATCTATAATCTATCAAAGCTTGGAGACTTGACCCAAGTCAAATATTCAAAAAACAGCAGAACAAAATGAAAAGGTAAATCAATAACATACCTTGGGCATTGCTGTGTCAAATCCTTCCTTAAAAATATATTGAATTATATGGACTACCCAGTTCCTAGTTCTGTTGTTAATGTACCTCCTTGTTCACAAGGGAATTCAAATTCTGCCATAGGAAGCTTCCAAGGATAAGAACAAAATAGTAGTTTCTCCTTTTGAGAAATATATGTTAAGTGATCCATTTATTTAGCAAACAATTCTTTCCTGCATGCCACGCAGGAAAATGGTAAATTTCATCTATTTATTGAGCTTTTTAAATAATATTTATTTATTTATTTACTTATTTATTTATTTACTTATTTATTTATTTATTTTGAGAGAAAGAGAAAGAGATTGGTGTGTGGGGCAGAGGGCGAGAGAGAAAAAGAATCTGAAACACTCAGCACAGAGCCCTACGCAGTGTCTGATCCCAGGACCCTGAGATCATGACCTGAGCTGAAATCAAGAATTGGAAGCTCACTGACTGAGCCACCCAGGTGCCCCCATTTATTAAGATTTTTTTTTATGTCTTTCAGTAAAATTTTACTGTTGGCTTATGTCTTGCACATTCTTCCTATGGCTTATTTGAAGATATTTTATGTTTTATTTTTATTATTGTTGAAATTATGACTGAAATTAACTTTTCATTATATTTTCTAAATTTCAAAAGGGCTACTTTTTATTACATTTTGCATCTTTGTGTGTAGGCATGTGTTCCCGTACTTCATAGGATTTAAGAAAAGAAGAGAACTAAAAACTTGTGTTTATTTTGCCAGTGACCAAGAAAATAGAAGAAAAATTATCAAAGCTTAACACTTTCTTTTCAGTGATATACTAGAAATTCTCAGAAGAAAAAGATCAAGTTTATAAAAGATGCAATTCACAAAAACTTCTATGAAACTTAACTTCTATGAATTATAAATAATCTGCAATTACAAAAAAATGGAGGGCTGTCTCACCAATATGAATTAGGCACCAAATTATCTTTCTCTTTTATCCAATTTAGACTTAATTACAGACTTATCAGGGCTTATCAATTGTGTTAAGTTTGTTGATCTAAATCTGAAGAAGACACAGATTAGCCTCAAAGAGTTTATGACTGTTTGGACAGCCCTACAACTAAAAATAGAAAATTTGAGGCAGCGTGGTAAATGCTATTATAGAAATATTCCTGCTTAATCAATCATTCTTTTAAGAAAAATGAGTATCTAATGAAAGTAATGTGAGTGTCCTGAGTCTGTCATTGACTATTTTAGATTAAAAAAATACATCTATATTCTTACATGTGTGTGTTTTAGTGAAATTATTTTTCAAACCATTCCCTCAGGTTATTTTGCTCCAAATCTGGTAACTGTTATTTTTAATAAAACTCTTAAGGATTCTTCCTATTCCTTCTGAGGATCTTAGTCAATAACACAATCCTATTGTGGAAGGACATTTAAAAATTGAAAACTTTGGGCAGCCCAGGTGTCTCAGTGGTTTAGCGTCACCTTCAGCCCAGGGTCTGACCCTGGTGACCTGGAATCGAGTCCCACGTCGGGCTCCCTGCATGGAGCCTGCTTCTCCCTCTGCCTGTGTCTCTGCCTCTCTCACTCTCTCTGTGTCTCTCATGAATAAATAAATAAATTTTTTTAATTGAAAACATTTGTTTTAGTAGTTGGTTGAATTGTGTTCTTCTATAAGAATTCCTGTGATTTCTTTGAATTAAATATATTCTGAATCTCCATGGTAATTCTACTCTCAGATACTTAATATTTAAGAGAATATACCATTGGTTTCCATGTTACATCCATGATATCCAGGTCCGGTGGAAGCAAGCTACCTCGGTGTTGAAGATGTGGAATCCACAAGTAGCCTTTCATTGTTCGTGTGATTATTTCTTCAGCTTTAGAGTCAGTTTACCCAGGTTCAAACTGTCATTTCGCCTGTCCACAGCTTCATTTCAACAGATTTTTATCCAGTTAACTTTTCTTTACTTGTCTAGGATTGATATGACTCATGAGGACTAAATAGGGTAAAGTATGTAATAGTGAATGCATGCCCAACAATTGGCATTATTTCAAAATATAATTTATTTTATAATGATGAACTTGTATCTATATCATTTACTTAACAATATTTAGAATTATTATAAAAAATAGTGTATACTGGAATTACCTACTTCCAAAGAGAATTTGAAAAATGGCCATCATGTACTTTTTTTTAATGGAAGTGAAAGATGAAACCTATAAAAATCCCTCAGTAAATTTTTACAATCTCTTAATGTCAACAATCATTTTGAACAAGTGATTCTCAAATATAAATCCTCACTTGTGATTTGTTCTGACAAATCCCTGTGTTTTCAGCATTCTACTGTATATTCTTTACACGTTCCACTTCAAATTCTGCTTTCATGGTGCCCAATTCTGTTTTCATTTGGGAACTGTTCCTCCTCCTCCTCTTCATTTTCTCCCTCTACCTTCTGTTGCTTTTCCTTTTTCTCCTCCTCTATACCTGAGCACTGCTATCTAGTCAGTTACTCAAGATGGAAATCTTGAAATTTTCTTTGAATTTACCTCCTCACTTGGCAATCTCTATATTCATCATTTGTGCTGTATGATTCCCTTAAGAGGTCAATATTTGCACAACTAGCTTAATGCTACCTCTCCAACACTCTAGAGGTGTGACTTTTAAGGAAAACCCATATTCACAAAATTTATTTTTTTAATATTAAGTGAAGATTACGTAAATTCCTAGCTTTATCAGACTTGTACTGTGGATTTCTATCAGGAAACAAAACAAGAAACAAATAACAAATGTACATATCAAAAATGGCTTCATTATAATGCTGAAATGTTTCCTACTCTCTTTTTCTCTGTAATCTCATTGTTTTTAAAAATATAGATCCACTGTGAATAGATGCCAATATGTCATCAACATCTTAGATATTGGCAATACAAGGAGCACTCTCACTTTTTAAAAGTTTATAATTTCGTGACAAAATATATTCTACATGTAATGCACACACACTGAGAGGATAAATGCAAAAGTAGAGTGAGAAATACTGTGATATGGAAACCTGAATTATTATGATAAATAAAAGCTTGCAAGGGATTCTGACAGAGGGAGCAGAATGTGTAAACCATTAGAGGTAAGAGATGTTCTGAGAACTCAATTTGTATAATAGAGCTGGAATCCTGAATTTGAAATGTATAAGAATAAGAATTTTAAGAATTGAAACTAGCAGATAATAGAAATGCAATTTCTCTTTTGCCATGCTACTGGGTCTTGGATTTATCCTGAGGATAATCAAAAGTCATTGTAGGTTTATAGATTGAAAGGAATTAATTACAACTGAGCTTTTGTAGTATGGTTTTAACTTCAGTATAGAAGTAGACCACACAGGAAGAAAGAGGAGGTAAAAACACCTACTGGGAGTCCAGAAATATCATAAACTAGGTGAAAAATGGTGACTTAAGTAAAGCTAATGCCAATGGAGATTGGGAATATATGATTTATACTATATCAATATACAGAATTGATAGGTTTTAGAAATGAGAGTTTCTAAATGGAGAAGTCAGGAAAGACGCAAACATGTCTGATTTGCTCAAAATGAGGCATACCAATCACTATGTTTGTGATAAAAAGGAAGTGAAAGTTTAGGGAAGATCCACTATTTATGAATATAGTCTTACAACTGTTGAGTCAGGTGCCTGTGCCATGTGTTAAAATACCAACAAGACATTTGAAAACATAGGCCCAGATGTCAGGAGAGGAATCCAGGCTAAGCAAATTGTCTGAGAGTTACAATATATAGATTACAAATACTTGCCACTGGAGGGAAAGGTTTCTATAGAAATGATGGAAGAAGTGAGAAGAGAGCCTACGAATGAATATTGAGGAAAATATCAGAGAATATTTAAAGAAAAAGCAACCCTTTCTTCTGCAACCCACAGCTTTGTAACTTAACTTAAAACCTGATGGAAACATCAGGACACTATTGACCTGCAGCATTGTTATCTGGAAGCTATTCAGTTTCTCATACTCTGTAAGAAGGGAAAGGGAAACTCTCTTCCACTTACTAAATATCTTTCCACAATTCTGCAATTAAATGCTTACCACATCTTCTTCCTCCTTTGAGGATCATGCCATTTACCTATGGTCCATTTACCTTAACTAATGATTAGTGGGAAAAAAATCTTAGAATACTCATTGTATAATTGCTATAACAACTCTTAAGCTTCACATTCTTTCAGTATCTCATTTACCTACTATCTGCATTGAGATCCTAAACCAAGAACCTGAAATCCATAGTTTAACCCTTTCTGGATGAAATACTCATGCCTATTGACTTATTGATTTTATTTTTTTTTTTTTGGTCATGTACACCTTGCTGACCCCAACCTAAAATCAATTATGTACCTAGTTGTCCCTCCTAGCTTCCTTTTTTTTTTTAAGTTTTATTTATTTATATGAGAGAGAGAGAGACAGAAGCAAGACAGAGAAAGCAGGTGGAGGGGCAGAGGCAAAAGGAAAGAGAATCCTCAAGCAGACTCCCCACTGAGCATGGAGCCCCATGCAGGGTTCAATTCCAGGACCCCGAGATCATGACCTGAGCTGAAATCAGGAGTCTAACACTTAACTAACTGAGCCACCCAGAAGCCACTGTCCCTCCTAATTTCTAACTGACTAAGAAACCCTACGTACAACCACAGAAATTAGCAGTTTGAAAATGCGAGAAATATATCATTTCCTACATGAACTCTGGACTAGTCCCTCTTTTCTTCATTAATGTCTAACCTCACATCCCTCTCTAAACTTAACTCCTTTATTTCTCTTCTGTTTCACTTTCTTTGGAAGAATAGACTCTACTGTTCTAAGTCCTTCCTTCCTTCTATACACTCTTGGATCTACAAACAATCTGACTCTAATCCCATATCTGTTAAGAAACAGCTTTTTATGACTCTGTAGTGTCCTGCTGGGGCCAAAAATTGATGAGTTTTGATATATCCATGAGGATAGAGTAAGTGTACCTATTTCTTTGACATTACCTACAAGATCACTCACTCCTCCCTGGCTAGACAAGTGCACAGTCTCCATTTACAGTACCCAGACTCTTATTTCACATGAAATCTCTAACCAAACCCTAGCCACAGGAAATAAATAAATAAATAAATAAATAAATAAATAAATAATAAATAAATAAATTCTGAGATCGCCAAATACAAGGGAAAACTATTCCAACCATGAGAATGCAGATTGCAAAGAATGTGACAGTTCTAATTTTTTTAAATCTTTATTTCCACAAACTTCCACAATAACAGAGGTGAAGATCATATAATTTTAGATCTACTTATGGAGATCCCACTCATCATACAGATAAACTTAACTAAAAATGATGCTAACCCAGAGGAATTCAGAGCTGAAACAACAGCTTCTTATTTTCTTTAAACTAGTTGAGTTTTATTTTTATTTAAATGCACAAGAATTAGTTTAAAATAATCACCATATCTACCTTGAATATTTGCTTTAGAAATTGAAAGCAAAGTATAATTTATATTTCAGTCACAAAAATTTAGATATGGGTTTTAACTACAGCATGTTCAAACTACAAAAAAAAAAAATTCCTTGAAGTCTTAAAGGATAAACCTTAATTACTATTTAAAAAAGAAAAATAAGCAGATTAGCTTTGAAGGATATAATCTAGATATATTTAGCTGAAATGGAGAGTCAGTGGTCAAGAGTGTTAAGACAGAGTGGTCTTCAGATTTGAAATGAGCAAATACAAATGCCTTCAAGTTATTTATTTGTATCATAATATCCTTATAAATAACATTAATTACAGGATAAAAATATAAGTAAAATATACAAGTTATAAAACATTATTTTTTGCTTATTTTTGAGCTTCATAAAAAATATTATCACCATACATGCAGTGTTTTGAGACTTCCAAATTAAAATTTTTGAAATCCATCCATGTTGTTGAGTGTAGTTATCTTTCATTTACACGGGTACAGAATATGGTGAATGTATCACAAATTATTTCTCCATTGTCATGAAGATAGACGATTTGTGCCCATTAAAAAATTAAACAAGTAAAACTTCTATGAACATTCTTATACATTCTTGCACCCAAGTTCAACAGTTTCTCCAGAGATTATACTAAGAAAAGAAACAGCTAGGTCATATCATAGAGGATTTAATGGTTAATTCTTTAGGACAATACCAAATGGGTTTCTACTTTTTTATTATCAATGTACACTGCCATTAGCAATATGTAATAGTTCCCTATTATCCACATCCTACCCAACATTCCTGCTGCCCCATCAGTAAAATGTAGTGTCTCCTTTTGTTCTCAATTTTTCTTTTCCTGATTCCTTATGTAGGAGAGCATACTTTCTTGTATTAGTTGTCCATATGTACTTAGTCTTCTGGGAAATTTCTGTGCATCTCATTAGACTACTTTTGTTCCTTTTACTTTTTAAACGTTTTAGAATTAATCTGTATACTAATTCAACCGCAGCATTTTGTTTTCCTATAATCTACATCCAACAGATTTGTCTTTTTACTTTTGTTATGTTTTTTTTTTCCTTAGGTTAATATATGTTCTTAATTTCCATATCGTGACATGTATCAACTTTTTTTCTTTACCAATAGTGTTTTTAGGAACTTGCTTAAGAAAATGTTTTCTTTTTTCAATGTCGAAATATTATTCCTTTTTAAAGTTTTTCAAATGTTTAAATATTTAATTCATCTGCAATTCAGTATTTTGTAAGATATAAAAATCATCTTTTTATCTTACTAAGAACACAGTTTTCTCAGTTTTATTTATTTTATATTCTGTTTTTCTTTGCAGGTTTTCAATTTTACCTCTCCTGTATATATATATATATATAGTATTTTCAATTACTTAAGAGTTCTTGTATGGGTTCTTTAGACTTTTCTATTGGTCAATATCTTTTTCTATCTTTGTACTGAAATCACATTAATTTATTATTATCTTTTTATAGTAAGATTTGACTGCATGTTGGAAAAATTGCCTCTTGTCATTCATCATTAGTTTCAGTTGTCATATTTCTCCTACGACCCTATTGAAATTTTGTTTGAAGTTATAACAAATACATCAATTTGAAGAGATCAGATGCCTGTATGATGCTATTTCTTGTGAGTAAGCATTGGATATTTCTTCTTTAATTCAGTCCTTATTTAATGTTTTCAATAAAGTTTTACAGATTGAGGCACAGAGGTATTGAATATATGCTGTCAGATTTATTCTCAGTCACTTAAATTTTATAGCTAATGTCACTAGTGTTATTTAAAGTTCTAATTTTTAAACTGTAGGTTACCATTTTGGAAATATAGATTATATTTGTAGTGGAATTTTTTAATAGCTATAGAAATTTTCAGATTTTTAAAATTTTTCTTGAGTCACTGTGATGGCTTACATTGAATGTAGAATTTGACATTTTTTCTAGGTTTTTAAAAAAATAGTTATAAGTTGCTTCTGGTATGGTATTTTAATTTCTTAAACAATATTTGAATTTGGTATGTTTTTATCCATGCTATGTTGTGTGTGCCACACTCTCTTTTCTTGGCCAATCTTGTATTTAATATTTTGTCTTCAAAGAAACATTTTTTTTTTACTTTTTTAAATTTATTTTTATTTTTTTTAAGATTTTACTTATTTATTCATGAGAGACGCAGAGAGACAGAGAGAGAGAGAGAGAGAGAGAGAGAGAGAGAGAAGAAGACATAGGCAGAGGGAGAAGCAGGCTCCATGCAGGAAGCCCAGTGTGGGACTTGGGGATCAGGCCCTGAGCCAAAGGCAGACGCTCAACTGCTGAGCCACCACAATTTTTTACTCTTAAAAATCTCCTTTTTGTGTTTTCATTTTTTTCTTCCTTCTGTCTTCTCTTTTTCTTTCTTCCTCCTACTCTCTCTCTTGCTCCCTCCCTCCTTCCCTTCTTTCTTTTTTAATGGAGTAAAACAAAAAACATACTGGAAGAAAGCACACAAACAGAGGCATTCAATATGATGAATTATTCCAAACTTATGTATATATGTATTATGTACGTATGTATTTATTTATTTTTATTCCAAATTTAATACACACTATACCTGACAGACAAACAAAGAAATAAGGAAAGGGCATGTTAGGAAGGGGCGTTGTGCTTCTCCCAAGAGAGAGCCTTTTAGCAGAGCTTGTGGTCCCTAACTTCAGGTGCATGAACTTGAGCAGAATTTTTCACCTTGCTCCTGTCCCTAGGCTTTCTCACAAGAGCCATACTGCTCGCTTCAAGAGAATTCTGAGTGAACACTGGCTCCTGCTGCAGTAGTTTAAACTCAATTTAAGAGAGGACACAACCTTGTTGACCGATTTTCACTTGTGAAACCAGTGATAACTCAAGAGTTTCCTCTGCAGGTGGAGTTTCCTCACTGACAAAAAAGGTGCAAGTACAGCTATACTGTTTGTTATTAAAGTTAGTCTTTTCATATTAAGGAAGACAGGACAGCACAATTCTTTGAATTAAAAAAAAATAGCAAAGTCTCTGAATTATCATTTAGATTTGAGGGCAAGTTGCACCACATATTCTTTGGATAAGTACCTACAAATTATGTTTTTGCACTTTGATTTCCTTGTCTCTAAAATAGGAGCAATAATAGTACTTCTGACAAATATAGGAGTATTTGCTATTATTACTAAATTAGTTTCATATAGAATATGTTTAAGTCATTGGTGCTTCAAAACACTTTTTGCAAAGGCACTTTAAGCTAACTATACTCAGATTACAGAGTAGCTACTATGATTACATTTTTTACATATTTTATTTATTTATTCATGAGAGACACAGAGAGAGAGAGAGAGACAGAGACACAGGCAGAGGGAGAAGCAGGCTCCATGCAGGGAGCCCGACGTGGGACTCGATCCCAGGTCTCCAGGATCAGGCCCTAGGCTGAAGGCAGTGCTAAACAACTGAGCCACCGGGGCTGCCCCATTTTTATTTAATTTACTGATTGATTCACAAATGGTTTTTTTCCTTTCGTAAAACTGATATGATTGGATTTATCATCTTCTTGTCAATGACACTTTCCTGACTTTGGTTTTAATAATTTATCATTAAATTGTTTTCTTAGAAAAATATTGTCAGAAATCAGAAGGCTAAAGTGAATCCATGACTACATAAATAACAATATGACATGAAATTTTCTTTGTAAGATTATAAACATTTTTTTTACTAGTCTGCTTTTAAAGTGCAAATAATACATTATAAAATACATCAAACTTATTTTTTTCAGTTAATAAGCTTAAGATAAAATGAATTATACTGCATTTACTTCATTTATTTGCAATTACTTATACTGTTAGTGAACATTTTGGAATAAAAATAAGCAAAACATCAAATAAGGAATAATAAAACATTTGTTGTTTAACAAAATGAAATATAATTTTAAAAATATAATTCTGAAATTATGTTCTAGCTAAATTGCAAGAATTGTCAAAATTGGCTCACATAAATACTTTGAAATGTGAGTTAGCCACAGTGAGTTAATAATATATAAATATGTTTTTGTGTCCTGCATATTTCCAGTGTTTATTAATGCATGGTATACATGATTGTATTTTACACTCCTGACATATCTCCTAGAAGTAATAAGAATTAAAAAAAAAACAACAGAAAATGAATACATTTATTAAATATATAAAATAAATGTAGGTGTTCTCCCTCTTATTGTACAGACACTTAGAAAGTGCAAGAGTCGGGATCCCTGGGTGGCGCAGCGCCCTGGCGCCTGCCTTTGGCCCAGGGCGCGATCCTGGAGACCCGGGATCGAATCCCACGTCGGGCTCCCAGTGCATGGAGCCTGCTTCTCCCTCTGCCTATGTCTCTGCCTCTCTCTCTCTCTCTCTCTCTGTGTGACTATCATAAATAAATAAAAATTAAAAAAGAAAAAGAAAAGAAAGTGCAAGAGTCTAAACATTCTTTTCCTTTTTAATGTGTATTTCACAGGGTCAAAAAAACTTTTCCTTTCTTCTAGAGGTGAAGCATACTTAAATCATTTGGACCTAGCCCAGTAATTGTAAACTAATGAATACTGGCATTATATATAGAAAAAGAAGTTATTTTAATAATGGAGTATCTTTTGAGGCATTTTGTTTTTTAGGGTGTGTATGTGTTTAAACTGAGCATCACATTTCAGAATTTAATTGACATCATTGATTTTTATGAAGCAACTCTAGTTTGGTTTAAAAAAAAATACAGAATTTCAATTAAACAACTAGGTAACAGAACCTGTGGAAAATAGCCTTTGGTCACAATCTAGATCTAGCAATTATTAGTTAGAATTCATACATGTTTTATAGCAAATTCTCTAGTTCATTTAAAAATTCTACCTCTTTCTTCTAATGGAACAATGTGACAGAAAGTGAGATGAAGAGCGAGATGGCAGGAAATAAAACAAAAATGATCAAAGAGCAAAAGGGAACAATTGTTTTTATTAATTTTGTGGGGCTTTTTCCAGGCCAGACTCAATGCTTGGGATAACCAAAAACAAAAGTATAAAATAAAATAAGTGACGTAGATCACTCTAATCAATTTTTAAGATTAAAACTCTACAAATTTAGCTTAATATTTCCAAATGAAAGATAAATTGTGATGTTACTTTGGAATACAGTATCAAATATTACATGAAAAATAATTGCTATCAGCAATTGCTTTGGTATAGGAAATTTCTTTCAAACATAAAAATAAAATAATAATAGGATGGGTAACCCCTACTATAAGTAAATACTGATTATACTTGATATTTTCCAAACTTTAGCTACTCTAATTTCAAATGTAAGGAAACTTTAAAAATCTGAAATAATATCTAGATTATTAACTAGTTTTAATTCCACTGAATTCCTCTAGTTTTGCATAATAAAGATAAATTATTAATTATGGTAATAACATACGATTTTAAAAACTAATCTTGAACAAAAAAGATCTTCAAGGCAGTTCTTATTTTTTGTATATCATTTATATATGTATGTATACATAGATACATAAGGGGTTTTTAGGCAAAACAATGTCTGTGAAGAACATCCATGATGAAAATTACCTAACTGTAATTAGATACAGAATAAATGATAAACTTGAGAAATAAGAAACATAAAAATATTCCTGATTTTAGTAAATAAGATTCTTTCATTTTCTGGATAATTCTGTTGACTCGTATATTCAGAAGACAAGGACATAGAGTTACAGGATTTTTTAAGGATTCCAGGTTTACTAATGCTACAAGATTTGAAATAATAAAATAATAAATTGTTCTCCCACTGTTCAGTTGATTCCTAATTATTGGGCTAATAATACAAATCTGACAGATGCCACTGTACCCTCTGATATCTTTCCCCAAAGTAAAAATAGTTTCTTAAACATAACTAAACACTGGGATTTAAAAATATAAAAGAAAATTATGGGACTCTTCCCCCAAAATGTAATAATTATCACCTAACAATTTATACTTGGAACTAATCAAAATCTTTTCTCTAACAAAGTTACTTTCCAAGAGATAAAATATTTTACTAACAAAGCCAAGCATATATCTAATTAGCTCTTTATTTTTTTAAGTTCAAATAAATTATTTATTTTCTCCAAACTTATCAAGATATAGCTTGGATAAAATAAAATTTACTCATTTTAAGAATACAGCTTGATATATTTTAGCAATTATATAAAATTGTGTAACCTTCACCAAAATGACATCAAATTTTTCCTTTGATGATTTTCCATTAATTTCCTCTCCTTTGCCTTTTAATAAGTTTAATAAATTATTTATAAATGGAATACCAGTATAGTCTTTGGGTTTGACTGCTTTCACATAGCATAATATTGTTAAGATTTAGCAATATTGTTGCAGTGTCAATGGTTAATTCTTTTATTTTATTGAGAAGTATTCCATAATATGTGTACAGCACAGTTTGTTTTGTTTATAGATTCGGTATTTGATGAATATTGCATTAATTCCACTCTTAACAGTTATGAATATTGCTTCTATGAGCATACACATAAAAGTCTTTGTGTTGAGGGCAGCCCAGGTGGCTCAGCAGTTTAGCACCGCCTTCGGCCCCAGGGTGTGATCCTGGAGACGGGAGATGAAGTCCCAGGTCAGGCTCCCTGCATGGAGCCTATTTCTCCCTCTGCCTGTCTCTGCCTCTCTTTCTTTCTGTGTCTCTCATGAATAAATAAATAAAATCTTTTAAAAAAAAGTCTTTATGTTGAAATAGGCTTTCATTTCTTTTTGAAAATGTCCTGAGTTAGCATGCTAAGCTATATAGTAAATAACTATTTAACATGAAAAGACTCTGCCAAAGTACCCTCAAAATGGCTATACAATTTTGCATTCCAAACAGCAATGTGTAAGGATTCTGGTTGCCTCATATTAAAGTGAAAACAAAATCTACACATTAGCAGAAAACATTTGAAAATCTTGTATTTGATAAGGTCTAGTATCTAAAATATATAAAGAACTCTTACAACTTAACAGAAAAGACAAATAAGTCAATTAAAAAAACAGTAACAGAGTTGTATAGATATTTTTCAAAGAAGCTAAAGAAGTAGCCAAGAAAAACATGAAAAGATCCTCAGCATCATTAACCATTAATGAAATGAAAGTCAAAATAATAGCAAGTTATTACTTCACACCCATGGAGTAGCTATTTAATAATAATAATTGAAATGGAAAGTTACAAATGTGTCAAGGATGTGGAGGAATGGATTGCAATCCTTAGATTTTTTTACAGGGGAGTGTCTACCAGTATAAAATGGTGCAAGCACTGTTGAAACAATTTACCAGTTTTTAAAAAATAAAAAAATAAATATAGTATTACATCTAACTCTGCAATTCCACACCTAAATATATGCAAAGATAATTAAAAATGAGTATTCAAACAAATACTTATAGTTTAAATGTTGATAGCAGCACTATTCACTGTAGCCAAAAGTGAAAAACTCCAAATCTTCATCCACAGATGAATAAATAAGGCAAATGTGTTATATTCATAAAATGGAATATTATTCAGGGTCAAACGGAATGAAACACTGATACACGAATGCTGAAAACATTTTCCTGATCTAAAAAAAAAAAGACGTAAAGGAGCACATATCATATTCTTATATGAATATCCAAGATAGGTAAATCTGCAGAGACAGAGCTGACTAGTTGTGGAAAGCTGGGGAAAGAGGGATCAGAGGGATCACAAGAGGGATCAGTGTGACTGCGTAATGGGTTAAGAGTTTTCTCTGGAGGTGGTGAAAACTTTTGGGAAATTAACAGAGGTGGTGATTGTACAATACTGCGAATATACTAAATGCCACGGTAGTGTGTACTTCACACTTGGGGGCTGGATTTGTTTACAAAGTGATGGTTTCACAGTTCCAAAAGGGCAAGCCCAAATGCTCAAGAACATTTGGATCCTGTGCTGACATCATGTTTGCTAACATCCTATTGGAAAAAGCAAACCACTGGACCGGCCTCAATTCAAGAGGTGAGCAATTGTTTCTCTGCCCCCAAAAAAGATTCATAACAGCCATGTTTTTGGTTTTGAAGGAGAAGAAAAAACACTTTATCCAAGTTATAAAGTAAAAATCTATGGAAATAGAAAAAAAAAAGAGAAAAATCTACACATAGGGTGAGGAGCAAAGGAGATTGAGATAAAGTTTCATCAGATGGGGGACTACTTCCAACCTCATCAGGTGGGGAAGCCCAGTGGAGACAGCCAGGCTGGGGTCCCTATGGAAAGGCCTAGGGGTGGGGGGTGAGACTTCCAACTGACCATCCCCATCAGGACCGTATTTATTAGAGCAAATGACAGGGTCCAAAGTTAATCATGTGTTTGCCTACATGCAGTTTGGAGTGAGCTGCATTCCTATATCATCATGTCTTTGTATTTTCAAGAAGGCTGGGCTAGATGTGCTTGCTTCCTCCCTCCTGGATTCCATTCCAGGGGTCATCCCAGCCTGGAGCCAGACAGGATGCAAGGCAAATGTTATAGCTCTTGGCTCTAGACCAGAAGGGCCAGTTCTGACCTGGAGGCCAGCTAATGTCAACTAGCCGGGCTCCGGAGGTCACTTATGCAGCCTAAGTCTCACAAACAACATACTTTAGCCTGCCTGCATTTGTGCAGGTCGGGGTAAGGGTTATGCAGGCTAAATCACAGAAACCCCATCCAGACAAGAACTAAACTTCATATCTTGATGGAAGAAACTTTAAGTTCACTTTGCAAAGGGGCATGAATATAGGAATGTAAGGAAGCATGGTAGTCCTTTTCAAGACTCCACCCACTGGTTGCCCCAAAATAAAAATCATAATTGCAATACAAATAAAATGTTCACAGCATAAGGTATAGAGAGCTTGCATCATTGTACTGTACACCTGAAATTAATGAAACTTTGTGTGTCAACTATAATCAATTTTTTTAAAATGCAATGCTGTAAAATAAATGTCTATATTAATAATATCTCCTATTTATATATCACTTTACAGATTACAAATTGGACAAATAATTATGTTATTTCAGCAACTTTATGTGTACATATTATAGACGAACAAATCAAACAAATAGATTATCCTCTTAATTTAAGCAGTTTACTCAAGCTTACTCAGCATTAATCTCATTTCTCCTTTCTGCACATCATATATACTTAACTCTCTGGAAGTGGATCAATAACCTCTGGAAAAGAATCAGAAGCTGGGTTGACAACACAGTAGTCGTGATGGTTAATTTTGTATGTCAACTCAACTGGGCCACAGGGAGGGAACAGATTAAATATTATATTCTGTGTGGGTCTGTAAGGGTGTTTCCAGATGAGATTAGCATTTGAACTGGTGAACGTAAATTTTCTTCCCCAGCATGGGTGGGCATCACCAAGTTCCTTGAGGACTTGAATAGAACAGAAAAGATAGAAAAGGATCCTGCTTCTGCCCTGCTTATTTTAGCAGGGACATTGGTCTTCTGCCTTTGTCTGGGATTCACACCATGAGTTTTGTACTTGTCCCCCCTGACCCCTCCATTCTCAGACCTTCTGACCCAATGCTAGAATTATACCATTAGATTAGATTTTCTGGGTCTCCAAGAATGCAGATAGCAGATCATCAGATTTAAATACATGTATAAATGGAGAGAGAGCGTATCCCCATATATACATATCATATCTATTATGTTTATCATATACCAAATATATTATCTGTCTCCTATTTGTTCTGTTTCTCTGGAAAACCTTGACTAATCCCAGTGGTTGAAGTCATCTCTTAGTTTGTGGAGTTCAAAAATTGTTCTTAGTAGCTTTACAAATGATAACTGAAGCAACTGAAAATTAACTAACTACTCAGATATTTTAGTATTTAATGGGTGGAACAGTTTCCTGAGAAGCCATGTGTGTAAGCCACTTTATCTTTCTCTCCCAGGCTTTTTTTATGCTTTGGGTTTTTAAAATTTTTCCAGGCTCTTGCAACCTGAGTGCTGGTGACATTTCTTGGAAAGTAGTTTACTGCCAGAGATCTACTTTCAATCTTGCATCAAATAGCAATTTTTTGGGGGGGGTTGTTGTTTTAATTTTGAGTGGTTTTTGTTTGCTTGGTTTCTGGTTTTTGTTTTGCTTTGCTTTTTTTGTTTGGTTGGTTGGTTTGCTTTCCCCAAAGCATTTTAGTGAGTTTTGAAAGGATTATGCGTTGTTTAGAAAATTCCGCCTTTAAAAAAAAAAAAAGAAAGAAAGAAAATTCCGCCTTAATGAGGGGATAGCTATATGAATGAGCCCCCAAATACCTCCCTCTATGATTTCATGGCTACTTTTGTTTTCTCCAAGAGCTGAGTGGAAAATAATAGGATTGTTGCAGAAAGAGGCTAAATGACTTCTATTTTCTTTTCCATCTTCCTCACAGGGATCTTTAAATAAGTGTGAAAATGGCAACAAATAATATTTAAAAAATCTTGTAATCTCATAATTGTAGACCTTTGTAGAGTACTCTTACAAACTATGCTTTACAGAACTCTATAGAACTCCTTGCCACCAATTTTATAGAGAGTACTCTACAAAGGTATATATATATCTCCCTGAGCATGCAGTCAAAGGGTTAGCCTGCCCATATATGGACATATTTCCACACATCTTGTCTCACCTTTAGGCAGAGTAAACAGACATATATAATGCTTAAAGCGTTAGAAGGATTTCCTTCTCTCCTTTTCCTTCAGACTACTTCATGGGGAGTTGTCTCCTGTAGCAATTTTGCACATGCCAACATATCTTGCAGAGCCAACTAAGTTTGAATTTTTCTTAGTCATTCAAATTGTTTACTGTGAAACACGAATAAAGCTGTGCTTATAAACTGAGAGGAGGGTGGCAATACAAGCAGAAGTAAGGTCACTGGAGCTATGAATTGTCAGCTCAGGCAAAGAACCTGTGCATTCAGAAGGCCTAGGAGCCCTACTCTATACGTAGCTAGACCATTTTGCTTGATAATGAGGGGATGTTGATGGGCACACATAACTTTATGGCTTCAAGTCCCGAATAAATGCAGTTCTTGAAGAGCAGCTCAGACTTCTAGGTCTAATAGAGGCCATCAAAGAGGAAGGCAGTGATCTTCAAAGAGAGAACAGCTATTTGAGAAAAGGGGCACTTTGGGGATCCCTGGGTGGCTCAGCGGTTTAGTGCCTGCCTTTGGCCCAGGGCCTTATCTGGAGTCCTAGGATCAAGTCCCACATCGGGTTCCCTGTATGGAGCTGCTTCTTCCTCTGCCCGTGTCTCTGCTTCTCTCTCTGTGTCTCTCATAAATAAATAAATAATAATATTAAAAAAAAAAAGGAAAAGGGCACTTTTGTGCTCTAAAACCATGGACAGTTTTTCAGTGTAATTTTCTAATTAAACTATGCTACCAATTGAAGGGAGCATCAGAATTTGCCACATATTGATTCAAATGTCAAATGACAGACTGACTTGTTATGCAGACAGGATCAGTGAGGAAACTTTCTCAACTCCATGACCATTTATTTAAACCAGGTTGCCTTACCGTTTTCTACCAGAAGTGGGTTGAGGAAGTAATTTCTAAATATGTCAAATTATTTTTTTTTCAAATTACCAACATATTTTTACCTTCTGACCAGTGCTTTTGATTCAATGTTTAGAAAAGTATTATTACTTTCATTCTGAAAGAGATGCCACAATATGCCCTAGACCACTGAGTTCCCAGAAACTTCTATAAGAGGAGAGGTCATGAATTTTGAAAGTTTTGTTCCCACTCTTTGGAATACATATCTCTTTTAAAATTTTTATGAAATTCATATGAAAAGAGAATTTGTTTAAAAAAAGGAATAGTAAAATAAACACCTTTGTTCTGAACTATGCCGGTATTTTATCTCTCTCTGTGATCTTCCTTGATCACATACATCTTCTTCCTCCCAAAGGAAACAAGTGTGATGAAGTGTATTAATTATTTTATTTTAGTTTTTGGATATTATCACTTATAAATCCATCCTTATAAAGTGTTTAATTTTACTCTTTATGTAACTAGAATATACATATATATATAATATTATTGAGTTTCATATTTAAGAGATTTATGCCAGTGATGAATATAGCTATAGTTCATTTGTCTTAACCACTGTATCTTATTTTATTATACATATATACACAATACTTTTGTTGGCAGGTGGACTGGGGAGACCCCAGGGCCATGAGGCCTCGTCCCAGCCTGTCCTCAGGATGTCGCCAAAGGCTCTTGGTCTTAGTGCAAGAAAGGATTCAAAGACAGACCAGGCACAAGGGTTGAGTGGTGCAAGTAGGAAACTTTATTAAAGTGAGGGTACACTCTCAAGATGTGAGAGTGGGCGAGCCAAAGGGAGAGCTGTGTATTGACGGTCATTTACTAGGGAGTGGAATCTATATTACTCCGGGACACGGGAGGGGAATCGTTGGGAGCAGGGTTTCCTGACTTTTTCACCTTACTTGGTCAGAGTCTCTGGCCTTCTTTCACTTGGGCCTGCCTGGTTTGATCCAGCTTCTTAAGGCTTTGTTTCTGGAATGCTGCCAGGACAGGTCTCTAACTGGCCCCCCACCCTCGAGGTGGACCATGATTTATTTCCTCATTGCTGTCCTCCAGGCATCCTGTTAAAGTCTGTCTACTCTAACACTTTTATACATTTTACTGCACATAGAGATTTGAATGTACTCTCACTACATTCTAATCCATATGATGGCTGCTCTCACACCATATGGTGAAGAAACAACATAGGACTGTAATCTTTGGATCATAAGATTCAACATTTTCAACTTTACGAGTTATTGCCAAGATGTGGATTCAATTTATAGTTATTTTGCATCCCGTTCAGCTTCTACTGGTGTTGAAAATTATAGTATTCACCAATTTTACAGTTGTGAGATGGCATCACGTTGTAAATTTGGTTTGTGTTTTCTCAGTATTAATAAGTTTCAGTGACTTTTCAAATATTAATGAGCTGTTTGTTTTTTTCTGTGAAATGTCATATTAATCATTGTGCTTTTGATTATATATCCTATTTATCAAAAGAAGTGTTTTTTCGTATGTCTTGCATGTTAATCCTTTAAATTTATAGGTATGAATACTTTCACCCATCTTCCAGTATGTGGCTTGACTTTTGATCAACATAAGATCTTATCTGAATAAATCAATTGTTTCTTTCATCATTTGCCTAGTGTCTTGTTGAAGCAATTCTTCCTTACTCTGCAATCATAAAGACATTCCCCCACGTTACCTCCTAAATGTTTCATAGATTTGAATTTTATACTTAAGACTTTAATCCACCTGAAATTGATTTTTGAGTATGGTATGATGTAGGGTTTCAATTTCATTTTTTCCATATTGTTAACCACTTGTTCCGGAATCATTTATTGAATTCTTAGTCTAGCTCAGAATTTGTAGTGCCCTCTTTCACAATTCAAGTTCCCATATGTACCAGGACCAGGGAATGATTTTGGAATATTCATTTTGTTTCATTTGTCTATTTCTTTTGTCTATTTCATTTGTCTATTTCATTTGTCTATTTCTTTCTAATCCAGAAATGACATAGTTTTGCATTTGCAAATTTTTAAATAACTATTTTGCATGATAATTTTTCACAATACTGAGTTATGTTATACATATTTAGTTATGCTTTTTTCTAAGGTTAAAATACATATATTCTAACAAACACATTTTTATATAATGTAGGTAGGTATGTATCTATCCAAATGTTTTTCAAATGGTATTTTATACTTTACTAATTGTTATTGGCATATAGAATTGCAAACCTACTCAATCTACTTTTTTTTTAAATATTTTATTAATTTATTCATGAGAGACACAGAGAGAGAAACAGGCAGAGACAGAAACAGGCACCATGTAAGGAGCCTGATGAAGGACTCGATCCCGGTTCTCCAGATTAGGCCCTGGACTGAGGGCGGCGCTAAACCGCTGAGCCACCCGGGATGCCCTCAATCTACTTTTAATTGTGGATTTTGTATTCAGCAATATGCTAAACAACCTGATTAGTGTTTTTTTACAGTTTTTTTTCTTGTAGTTTTTTTAAGGAGTTTTATTGAATGCAAATAATGGGTATATATCTACTTTTCAATTATTAACATTTTTTTTCTGTTATTACAATGTACTGGCCACACTTTGAGCCAAAGCATAAATAGAGCTGGTGACTTAATGCATCCTCACTTTTTTCAAAATCTTAAGAATGTGATTTGGACATTTCCCTCTAGCATGCCATTATGTGGGGATTTTATAGATGAAGTATATTTATTTAATACTTGTTTCTTATACTTGCTATTATAATGGGTTGTTGAATTCTAGCAAAACATTTTATTCCAGGGTAATAAAATTAAAGATAATGTAGTGAATGGAATAACAGATTTTCTAGTGCCAAAGTATTGTTAAATACTTTGTGAAAATCCATATGGTTAAGATATACTCTTTTTGTATTGCTATTTTTGTTAAATAGGTTGTTCAGGATTTTGACATCTATGTTTGAGCACACTTAATTTTAAATATTTATTTTCCATAATGTCCTTTAATGGTTTTGATATTAGGTGTGGCAGCCTCATAAAGTAATTTGAGAAGATGTATTGTTTTCCTTTGCTAGAGTTTTGTGCAAGTGGAATTAGTGACTCCTTAAATACTTGATGAACTATGCTATAAATCTTTCTGGGAACTTGATATGTTTTTACTAGAGTTTTTTTTTAAGATTTTATTTATTTATTTGAGAAAGAGAATGAGAGAACACAAGCAGGAGGAGGGGCAGAGGGAGAAGCAGACTCCCTGCTGAGCAGGGAGCCCAATGTGGGGCTCAATCCCAGGACCTTGGGAGCATGACCTGAGCTGATGGCAGCCTCTTAACTGACTGAGCCACCCAGATACCCTTAATTGAGTTTTAACTACTAAATCTATTTGTTTAATTATTATGTTAGTTCAGAGCCTATAATTTTTCTTGAGTTAATTTGTTAAATTATAATTTTAGTAATCTCTCCATCTATTTTACTTATGTTTTCAAATCTATTGCCTATAATTGTCCATAATATTCACTTTTCTATTTAATTTTAGTAGCATCAATAGTCATGTCCCTTTCTTCATTCATAAAATATTCTCTTTTTTCCTTTAGTCAATTTGTCTTGGATTTGCCTAAATAATTCCATTTACAAATTAACTGAATTTTCACTTAATTTTTATGTTTTTTTTTTCTTTCCACTTTCTATCAGCATATTCTGCCTTAAGCATTTAAACTTTGTGATTCATATGTTTAGCTAGTTATATTTATCCTTTCTTCTCTTAAAATCAAGTTTTTGGGATCCCTGGGTGGCGCAGTGGTTCAGCGCCCGCCTTTGGCCCAGGGCGCGATCCTGGAGACCCGGGATCGAGTCCCACGTCGGGCTTCCGGTGCATGGAGCCTGCTTCTCCCTCTGCCTGTGTCTCTGCCTCTCTCTTTTTGTGTGTGACTATCATAAATAAATAAAAATTTTAAAAAAAGAATATTAAAAAAATCAAGTTTTTAAGGTCATAAAACTCCTTATATATGTTTCAACTACATACCATAAATTGTGATATCTATTGTGATTTTTAGCATTACTCTATCAATCAGTTACAAAAATTGCTATCATTTATTTCTAAATCAATTACACTGAATGTAAAAATATTTTGCTATCATGGTGGAATTGACTGAGATCTGGGCTACAACAGTGAACCAACTTTGGAAGACAATAATCTCTGCACTCATGAGATTATTATAATGAAGGGAAATATAAAATTAAAATACTACAAGAAGTAAAACATATCATTGTTAGAAGATGATCCCTTTAAAGAGGTAAATAGACAAGGTTAGTGAGTCAAGCATGCTGGCCAAGAAGATGGGTTGTAATTACTGTACTCAGAGCAGACTTTACTGAGAAAGTGATAAGATCTGTGAAGATGACAAAATGAGTCATTTGGTAATATGAGCAAAAGTCATTTCAATCAGATAAAAGCAGTGCAGAGGTCCCAAGGCTTGAGTATACCAGGCCCAGGCACATTTGAAGAACAATAAAAAGGGCACTGTGGCTGAAATAACAGCTAAGATGGAAAATAATAAGGAATTTGGCAGAAAAAAGAGGATGGTTGGCCCAAAATATTGGTGCATTTTATTTATTTTATTACTTTATTATTATTTTTTAGCAGAGGATGGCACTAGATAACAAAAGAGATGAAAAGCCACCATGGCACCTAACCAGAATCCCAAAGATGGTACATCTGAGGGTATCTAGAAAAAAAGTGCCCATTTGCAAGAATTTCTAGGATCTCCAAAGTTTTAACAATACAAAGTTTTGTTGTTGTTGTTTGTTTGTTTTTAATAAGTCTGAAAAGCTCAAAAATTTGATAACAGAGTTGGAGACAAAGAATTGTCTTTATTTTCTGGTCTTTTATCAGAAAGTTCTTTGTTTTTATATCATCACTTTACATACTTAACATCATGTTTTGCCCACAGGCAATCAATGTAAAAATTATTTTTTAAATTGGCCATTTGTTGAGAATCCTTTGGGAGAGTTGAGTTCCTCATTGATTATGTGATGCTGTGAAGAGAAATCTCACCTAATGCGCTCTGGAATGGATGCAAAATCATCCATAAATATTATGTTATATAAACTAACTTTCCCTTATAATCTAAAAACAACTCAAGTGACTAATAGTTCTTAGCTTTAGAATTCTCATTTTTAATTGGAATTTAAGCTATTTTAGAAGCCAGCAGACAAAAGTGTTTAGAGGGCCACTTAAATAACACGTCAGGGTATTATAATTACTTATTGCCATGTTATTTTTTAAGCATTGGCAATATTTTTGTGTAAAAGATATTAAAGTATATTTGAATCTGATCACCCCCTTTCAGCACCAATGTATGAGATGTCTAGAACTTTATTGCTATTACTTATCAGATAATCACAGAATTTGTAGCACTATCTTTTTCAGTTTTGATTTCCGATAATTTTTAAATCAATGTCTCCAATTTTGATTTTATATAATTAAGAAAACATTATATAAAGACAGTATATTGCATGTACATTTGAATACAGGGTTTGAAAATAAAGAGCAATATTGATAATGAAATCATGACTAGAAAACAAGAAAGATTGAACTAAAAATTAAATTGAGGAGTCTTTCGAGTGCTCATTATTTCCCATGACATATTCTCACACAGCTTAGTCCATATCCAACTGACGGCTAGGACCAGATTCTTGTTTCCTTGCCTTTGGATTCCTAGTCAGATTCTACCGAAGGGAGGAACTGGCCAGAGATTGCAAAACAGACAAAAGGAGAGGAAAAACTTTATCCCAATCTCTCTTCACCAACATACTCATGTCCCTGCTTCTCATCCAGTCTTACTTTTTAGTGTGACTGTCTTCTTTACCCTTGACTAAGGTTCCTCTCTTGAAGCCCCTCCCCTGGCTAGAGTGCTTGCCAGATAATAGTAACATCACTTCCTCCTTTTGCTCCTATAAACTTAGGGGACTAAAAATTTCCTGATCCCATCAATTTTGATTTTCTCAACTCTGTCCACATCTCTGTTAAAAGATCTCTTCTATTAAACCTTTAACTGTTACATCTATTTCCCATCAGTATCTTGACTGATACTTGGATCAATGATTCCCTGAATATGGCTGCTATTTGAAACACTTGAAAAGCTTTGAAATAATACAGATCTTAAAATATATATCATACCTTACTCCCAGACCAATTAAATCAGAATCTCTAGTACTACTTGTACATAGATATATTTTTAAGGTTTCTTCATGCACTAGCAGGACTGAAAAAAATTTGCTCTAAAAGCTGGAGTCTCAAACAGACACAGATCCTTTGTGTATTAACTCTGAAGAGAAACCTGAAATCAAATGCTTCTTCTCTTGCCACTCATTTTATCCATTAAAAAGTGGCTACTTTATTGACACTTTGAGTAAATATAAATGTGCAAAATTGATTATCAATAGGTACACAGGGGATAAGAATATAAGGATCCATGAGTATCCTAATTTATTTTGGAATATTATAGCTAATTATGGGAATGATAAAAATTTGCAGATTTTATGCTGCATAAAGTAGAATAGATATAATAATATTGTATGTTATAGCAGGCACTCAAATGTGTTTTTGTATGTATGCATGTATTTATTTTTAAAGTTTTTATTTATTCATGAGAGACACAGAGACAGAGGCAGAGACAGAGGCAGAGGGAGGAGAAGTAGGCTCCATGCAATGAGCCCAATGTGGGACTCGATCGAGGACTCTGGGACCACGCCCTGAGCCAAAGGCAGATGCTCAACCACTGAACCACTCAGGCATAACTCAAATGTGTTTTTAAAAGTGATTGAAATCTCAAATCTCAAAAACCTGTGAGTATTAAAGATGTTAGTCACTATTGGGTTCCTTATTTATTACATTTAGTTATTTGATCACACTCAGAAAGACATTAAAACATATCATACAGATAATTTTGGGGGCTGAATATCATTTTAGTAGCAAATTCCTCTGGGGCCTTCATCTTTTAAATGCACAACTTCCATGCTCAATCTTGTACACAGATATGTATGTATCTATTAATGCACTATTCTATTCATGTTTGTTTAACGTGTGTCTGGCTTAATATGACTCCTATCTTTTTTATTTATCAGTGTTGATAGTATGATTTTATATTATGTGTTCTAAATTACCAATTTTTATTTGCAGTATTTTGAAGTTTCATAGGACTCAGCAAAATGGATTCAGTAGTGCCTTTTAGAGAGTATTGTATGCTCTAATGCCTGAAGTTTCATATTATAGTCAAATGTCCCAAGAATCAAAAAGAAGATACATCCTCAAAAAATATTTCAGAAAAAAAACCAGCATGTATATATGATCTTTTCTGGCTGGTTCAAAATTAAATTTTCCACACTTATAAAAGTGCTTTGAACATAAAAATGAAATATGTGCTAAAAGTTTGATAGAATGAATAAATGAATTAATTAATCAAGAAAATGTATATACATGACTCTAAAATTCAGGGCAGCATTTAGGGCTATAAACGCTCATATGAGTTAGAGACATATAGATAGAAAGATTCATATTTATAACCAGGATAAGATTAAAAGAATATAGGGTGTAAAAAGTGCAAAATTTTAAAAAAAATAAAAAATAAAAGAACCTAGGAACAAGCAAATCCCTGAGACAAACTATATTTAGAAGTTAAGAAAAGAAATAGAACTTAAAATATTGAACTCAGAAGGAGACATTGGTAAGGCAGGAGGACAAGCAAGAAACAATGAGTATCATAGAAGTCCAGAGAAGTTAGGGTTTGAAGATAGAGGAGCCGTTCAATTTTTTGAATGCTTCTGAGAGAGTGTGTAAGGCAAGGAGAGACTCAGGACTATTGTTCTTGAAATCAAGGAAGGTCAGTGGTGATAGATACCTGAACAGCTTCAATAGAGTGCTGGTGCAGACATTCGGCACAAAAAAAGAAATTCAGAAAGTTAAAATGGATTATAGTAAACCATTTGAGTTTTTGTGTGAAAAACAACAAAAAAATAGGACAAGTACATGAAGGCAGATAGAGTCAAGAGAAGTAGAGAAAGAGTCATAAGTTAATAGGAATTACATCTTAGTTTCACAATAATTATGCATTTTAAGTCACATAAACCTGGAGTAAGTTAATTTTATTTAATCCATATTAATAAATGGTATTAAATTCCTTCACTTTGTTATAAAAAGGGAACTGAGAAGTGAATAGGCGGTGGAAAATGCTAGCCATGAATATAGATAGAAATGGAAGAATAAATACTTCATATATATATAAGTTAAGGGATACATTGAACCCGTTCAATTTATTATCTGGCCTATTAAAATGCCCTGGAAGCAACATGGTAATGAATTAAGTTGACTAATCCAAAAATATTTTCCCTCTAAATGTAGTGTTGCATCTTTTATATCTTACCATGTCAACATGTGCATAGTTTTGTGTTGAATTGTGGTGCAAATATTTGTTTAATTTTTGACTTCTTCTACTATATTGTGAGAATTCCTACATAGGAAACATCATTTTTTAGTCATAAACAGTGTAGTCTCTGGAGTCCTAATTGAACTCAAATTGTTTTATGTCCCTGGTTAGCTGGGTAGCCGTACTTAAGTAAATTATTTAACTTATTTAACCCTCAGTTTGTTTTCCCCTACAGTGGGCACAATGTTAGCACATACCTCATATGATTTTGCAAGCTATATCTTAACAAATGAGTGTCATGCTTTTAGCTCAATGTGTATAGGGAACACCCAGTGAAAGCTGGCTCTTATGATTATTATTATTTCTGGGCCTATGAATGTTTACATATATAATGGGCACTATTCAAGGCACATCAGACCTGAAATCCCAACCCAGGAACTTTAAAACATCAGACTCAAACGTGAAAGTAGTATTGCTTGAAGATCTGTCCATTTTTCTGGGAGTGGCACCAAGGTCTTTGCTGGCTAAAGTGGTGATTCTGAGATGGGCAAAAAGTTAGGAATATCATGATTTTACTTGATTTGTTCTTTGATACTTGACTCAGGAACAAGAAGGAATGTGTGCTCATGATAATCACAAGAAGGGGAACCTTAATGAAAACAAGAGATGGAGGGAGTGTAGCTTCGTGACAAGGAAAGGGGTATAGAGTTGAGTCTACAGATCTAGTAAGAAGCAGGTGGTTTGTGTAGGTGGCTTTCATTTTGTTCAGAATACAGCTAGGATTATGGGATATAAAGACATAAATACCTTTAGGAAAGATTGTATAGAATGTAGTCACAAAAAAGTAAGTGCTTATTTTATCATTGTAACAGTTATTTTTTTAAAGGAAATTTTACATTGTCATTGGTATCTATAGTCTAAATATGACTGATCTTAAATAGTAAACAGAATATCTGGTTAATAATGCATTTCAAGTTCCAGAGAAAAATACAATTAATTTCTTACTCTCCTTGCTTTCTTGTAAATATGTTTGGTGATTCATGATAAGAGTGCCTACATTTACCTCCTATAAGTTTAACTTCTAAACCCATGCAGAATTTCAAGTACAGAATGAACACCATAATTCTCTAATGACTACAAACTGTTAAGGAATGTTGATACCGTCTTGAGATTTTTGATACACTCACAAGCAATTAAGATTGGATTTTTAAAAATAAATTTTGTCAAAGGTGTATGAAAAAGAGAGTTCTTCACAGAATTGAAAAGATGAATCCTGGCAGGGATGGGGAGGAGGGCTTGCATTAAACAATAGATATAAATGGTAGTTAAGAAACTTTAAATACAAACTGACTTTGACTACTTACAGAATATATTTGATAGATTCACCTGAGAATATAAAACCGGTGAATTTCCCTCTGGGTTTATCCTTGAACAACAAAAAAGGGGTGAATTTCCATTTCCACAGAGACACTGCAAAATCTCCTTATTATTTTTTTTTCTTTTTCTTACCATAGTAAATTATTCTTTGATCTTAGGTGCATAATATCTTTGTGATTGTCGTTAGTTCTTTTTTCAAACATTCCTCTCCACACATGGGTAATTGAGTCTAAATATTTGGAACTGGTTTACACATTTAAACTCTGTCAAAATACCTCTAAGAGTTAGTAAAGAAATTGCATCTGCTCTCAATGAGTGGGGAAAAAAACAAAAAACAAAAAACAAACAAAAAAAAACACACAAAAAAAAAACACTACCGTACCGCTATCATTGGGTAGCTCACAGGGATATAGGCATAAACTATTTCCAACTAAATAAGAGCATTCAGGGCACACAATACAGATACAGGGTATGACATTGGATGACATTTGCTGGTTTCTATTGGTTTTCTTTTTAAGACCTATAAAGTCAGTTAGGGTTGGGAAATGATATTTGTCTCACACTGGGAAAATCTATATTCCTTCACACTACTGTTCCTCATGTAGTGCTCATATCATTTAGATGGAAATTGCTCTTAAAAACCATCCTACATTATCTAATGCATCTGGCCCTTCTTTATATCGTTGTTGTTGCATTTATTCCTGCTTCTGTTCTTGTTATTTGGGGGAGAGGATAACTGTTGTTTGCTTATTTGTTTAATTATGTCAATTCATTTTTAAATACGAGTTTTAGGAAAACAAATGAGAAATGAAAGAGGACTAATGCAAATGTTAATTATTAATTAGGGTAATTAATTATTATATGAAGAAGCTTGTCATATTGCAAATATTTGAATACTTAATTATGTGGTAGGTTATCAGTGGAGTATTTTTTATAGCAATCATCCATATGAGACACCGTGTGAACTTCTTTTTAAATAATATTCATGTAAAATGGAACTAGAATTATTTCAATTATGGTATTTAAAAATAAAATCCACTGTGTACTATATATTAGGATTTTTAAATCTATTAAAAGTTTACAAGATAAATTAGCATCTTGGATACATATTGAAGAAAGAAACACCCAAAGACAAAATATGTCTACTTTTACAGGAACAGATATATCTCTTCCATCTTCATGAAATCTCTTTAATTTCTCATAAATAATCTGGTGCCCTTTAACTACCGCTTTTCCTGTTTAGTTTCATATCTCACCTTTCGGGTGTTGACACCTTATTTTGAGTCAGCAGATGTTCGTTTGATTTTCCCTCCCTATCCAAGCGCTCTATCTTCCTCCTTTATAATGTAAGGACCCAGCTCATTCTTCACCTGTCATATTATGTTATTCCTTGCCCTCTACTTCTCCCTATCTCTGAATTGCAGTGCCCTAATTGTTTCCTGCCTATCACACTTCCCTAATTTTTAACAGCTTATTTTACTGTCCTGTTTCTTTGGATCTGAATCCTTTTGTCCTTCATCCATCTTTTCATTTGCATGTGTCGGTGCACGGACAAATTTATTTTGGGATCAAAAACTGAAAGAACATGGAATATTTATAAGGACACAAGAAAATATAAGATAATGTGTACCTTGCCTCTATGTTTATTTTTAACATGTTTTCAATTTTACTATTTAAATGAAATGCACTAAATTTATACAGCATTCAAATAAAATATGGTATCTTTAGAAATATATAGAATATTAAAGGAAAGTCTGAAATACAAAGGAAAAAGGATATGCTTTTTAAGTATTTTATTGATCAGTAGGCCACAGTGTCAAAAATTAACTCATTGTGTGTGTTTTCTGTATTTCTTAAGGCAAACTCTAGCCAACTGAATTTAAAAGATATGAAGACCATTTTGAAGAGTTCAAGAGTATGCTTTTTAAAACAAAACAAAAGACAAACAAAAAACCAGACTCTTAAATATAGAGAGCCAGCTGGTGGTTCTAGAGGAGAGGTTGGTAGGGGTGGTGGTGGGTGAAATAGGTGAAGGGGAATAAGAGTGCATTTATCTTCATGAGCACTGAGTAATGCATGGAATTGTTGAGTCACTATACTGTACACCTGAGACTAATATAATGATGTATATTAATTATACTAGAATTAAAAAATTAGGGAGCATGCTTTTCAAAAGATGCTTATATAGATAAAGCATTGCTTTATTTTAACATTAAATAAAATACTATGTTCAAGAGTAATAAGAAAACTTCTGAAAAAGAGTAGTAAATATCTATTTAATTTCAATTTTAGAATTTGTAGATCTGATTCAAGCTAGTGGTTATTTGATCACAAATAGGGAACTAATCTTCCTAGGCAGAAAAATGAGTTACAAAATTTACAAGAGAAGTTTACTAGAAAATCTAAAGCTTTAGAGCCTCCTGAATTCAGAATGTATTCTTTGCAATTAAATATGTGGATGGACTTTATTCTATCTCTGTGATTCACATCCAAGAAAATAAGCAAACCATAAACAAAGTCAATGTGGATACTTTGTCTGGTTCCATATTAAATTTTAATGTCACATTTGATATTTTTGGAGTGATGATTTACTCAACGAAATCACTAGGAATATACAGACATGATCTTACCCCATATTCCAGACCACGTGTGAAAACTTTACCTGTATAGGGCCATATTGTATTACATTTTAGGTTTTGAAGGCTATACAGTTTCTATTGCAACTACTCAAGCCAGCCATTGTGGCACTAAAGCAGCCATACACAGTACCTAACCTTATGAACATGCCTGTGTTCTAATTTTATTTTTGAACACTCAAATTTTAATTTCACATTATTTGCATGTGTTACAAAATATTATTCTCCCTTAAAAAAACCTGCATTAAAAAACATGAAAATCATTCTTAGGTCATGGGCCACAGAAAAGTAGTTAATGGATCAGATCCGTCCAAATCAATGCTCTTCCGTGAGTGAAAGACAGTCATAGTGTTGGTGAACATTGGAGTATGCTTGGAAAACTTTAGTGGAGTCTACCATTAAAAATGTAATTAAAACAATCAAAACTGATTTTATTCTTCAGAAGTATGCTGGGATATGGATAAGGGAGACTCACTGAGCATGCATGATGTACCAGACCCTCTTTAGATACATTGCAGACATGTAAGCAGATGTGGTTACTACAACCTTTTAGGTGGGATTTGAGAATAAGAGGGGTAATAGGAAGGAGTTGACTAATTCAGCCAGGAGCACTCAACTATTAGGGGGCTGAACTGGGGGTTGTAATCCAAGCCTGTTGGAATCAGAGGCCTGCATTCAATCTACTTACTATGCCCAAATAAAATGAATATTAAGTAAAGAAAATGTATGCAGTTTGACTCTTCAGTAATACATAATAGTTCTTTAAAAAAGTCTGAGATCGATCAGTGGCGACAGTATTTCAGATATCATTATGCAGAAGAGGATCCTGAGAATGTCTCCTGAAAAGCAGATACAAGCTTGCAGAAAAGGATGAAAGGACAAGCTTAGTCAAACCTACTCAAGAAAATTTGACCTGCCCTTTTATGTTGAGGCATCTAAAGGCCACAGTGTGATGTGAGTTCAAAATTGCTGCTTACCCCAAATGAAAAGCAGTCTTTAGGAATGGAGGAATCCTTTGCATTTCTACAAGGTCTTGTTTATGAATGCAGAGAACCGCTGTTCTAGGAAACTGGCAAAAACTTACATTTCTTTAGTTTTGCTGGCTCTGCAAAACAGTGAGCACAGCTGTACTCAAACCCATTAGCTCAACCTTTCAGAAAATTCTCTCACAGAAATTGCTTAGAGGTACATAGGCTGACAGTTGCTGTGTGTTTTGAGAGCTTTACCTGTCAGAAGCCGGCTCAGCATTCTTTTGCTTAATTGGTCTGTAGAGACTGGTCATTTTAGAGAGAGACGTTCCACACCTCAGAGAGAATGACATCTACCTCAGCCCATAATCAGCTAATTTAAAGAATGGGAATACCACCAGCTCCAGGGGCTGCTTACCCTCCACTCTAAGTTGAGATGGGGTGAGAGAGCTGCGGAGAGCACATCAAGCAATGTAAAATTAAGGGGAAACTGGGAATACAGAAAAACTGTTCACAATACAAGAAATCTATTTCTTCAAAATCCAGCTATACAGTCACCTCTGAGCACATTAATATTTTAAAGTTTAAAACTAAATATCTGATTTTGATTACAGACCACAGAATTGTGATATTTCACATTTAGTTATGGCACTGTCCCTTACACAGGGCAATTTTCCTAAGATCAGTGGTTTTTAGTTGGGGGAAAATGATCAAAAGGATAGAGAAAATTGGACCTTGAATCATGGATGTGCCAGATAACGCTCTAGGGAGTAGAGAAGGGAAATGCATGCTCACTTCCAAGCAATTTGCTAAGGAGGGAGCTTTGCCTCATGCTAGAAGCTTGGGCCATACCATCAGAAGAGACGAATACCCGCCATTTGCTTTGACGTGGATGAAACTGGAGGGTATTATGCTGAGTGAAGTAAGTCAATTGGAGAAGGATAATCATCATATAGGTTCACTCATATGTGGAATATAAGAAATAGTGAAAGCAATTAGAAGGGAAAGGAGGGAGGGATCCCTGGGTGGCGCAGTGGTTTGGCGCCTGCCTTTGGCCCAGGGCGCGATCCTGGAGACCCGGGATCGAATCCCACGGCAGGCTCCCGGTGCATGGAGCCTGCCTCTCCCTCTGCCTATGTCTCTGCCTCTCTCTCTCTCTCTGTGTGTGTGACTATCATAAATAAATAAAATTAAAAAAAAAAAAGAAGGGAAAGGAGGGGAACTGAGTGGGAAAAATTAGAAAAAGAGACAAACCATGAGAAACTCCTAACTCTGGGAAACAAACAGTTGCAAAAGGGGAGGTAGTGGGGGGATGGGGTAACTGGGTGACGGGCCCTGAGGAGGGAACTTGATAGGATGAACACTGGGTGCTATACTGTATATTGGTAAATTGGATTTAAATAAAAAATGTAAAAAAACCACTTTGCTGCTGAAAACAACAAACAAACAAACAAAAAGAAGCTTGGGCCATGGTGCATACAGATCCTGAGTCAGGTCCTTGTTATGCCACCTTCTAACATTGCAACTTTGGGTAACTTACTTAACCTCCTTGTACTCCTATTTCTTTAACCTAAACATCAGAGTCGATTAAATTGTCTTTTATGACAAAACACAGTTAAAAATCTTCATCTCCAATCTTATCAGTCTGCTTTTAAATCAAGATTTGTATTTGTGATGAACTTGGTAAAAGTGCATTTATAAGAGTTAATAGCCATGGATGAAATTTCAGCTAGTTGATGATTACAAAGGGGAAAAAAAGCCTAGCCAATTACATTAAATAGTACAGTCTTTATACTTTAAAATATTACATTTAAATCTTACTATTTTGAATTAACGGTAAAAGATAGTCCTGAAAGCATTCTGGTGTCAAATCAGTTAAGATGATGAATAATCCATCATAATTTCTCTTGAAAATTATAAAAATTTCCCATCACTCACTACGTGATCATTAAAGAGTCCATAAATTATTATATAATTCTCTTTTGTTTTTTAGAGAACAGTCTTTTTGAAAAATAAAACCAATAAAAAATGATAAACTTTCACAAAGAAAATATATCAATAAGAACTGTATAATATATGGCTAATTGTTTATTCCAGCTGTCACTTTAGAAAGTATTATGAAAGCAAGTTAAAATATCAAAAAGATATTCAAAGAGATAAGTCCTTATCATTTGAGTGAGGACCATTAAAAATTGAAGCAGCCAGATACATTTTTTAAATATATGGCATATAAGAGAATAATGATGGACATCATTTCAGGTGAATCATGTGTCAAAAAGTAATGCAATATAATAAGGTAAATATGAAATAGAAAAAAAATCAGGACATGCTCTAGTAAGCTAGATATATGAGTATTAGAAAGGGAGAATAGCTGCTTGGAAAAATATCTGGAATATATCTGGAATATTTTTATTGGCATACAAATGTAATCATAATTCATCATGTATATAATATGAATAGTTGAGAGTTATAAAATAATATTCTAGAGTTTGTTATAAATTATTATGAAGAATGTGTGTATAGCTCTTTAAGTGATGCAGGCTGGTCTGACACTATCAGATACAAAATAATGTAACAATACAGTAAAATATTTTAAGAAAAGTTTTTCTTAAAATCATTGTTTTACATTTATTTAGCAATCTTTAAATTCCTAGTGGAGTATTTTAGTAGTCTCTAACATTTAGATTAACCTACGGCAAAAAAAAAATAGTCCAATAAAAGCAAAAATTGTGCAGGACAAAGTCAAACAGGCAAGAAAGACTTTATTCATGCTATTGTAATGGGTGGGGTGATCATGGCTCATTTAGGTGTGCTAATAGGCCTTATCCAAAGAAAAAGCAAACTTTCTTAAGATTGTTTCGCAACCTGGATCACAGCACCCACTGAAGTTACTGGGAGATTGGGTGCCATCTTCCTTGATTACATTTCAAACGGATGGCTCCAAGGTCCTTGAAAGACAGTTCTGGGTTGTAAAACTGCCAAGAAGCTTTTAAAAAGTTTTAAATCTCAAAGGGACAGAGAATTTTGCAGTTACAAGTTTTCTAAAGTGAATGCTCCAAGAAAAGGGAAGTCAGGGGCTGGGAGACAGGAAGAAGGCTCTCTAATGTTGAGTCAATTTGAGCAGAACCTTAAGGCCCTCTTGGTGAGTCCTAATTCTAGGAAAGTGTTAATTTTTTCATCAGGAATCTCTTATGGCTCTACCGATAGGTACATCTTTAGAAAAGCTACAGGAAATTAACAGCAACTTTGACAACAAATGGGAGAGTATCAGTGGCAAAGACTAGACCTAGCAGTGCCAGAATGGCGATTGGCTCCAGAAATTAATTTTGTTAGAAGAGACACCAATAACACAGTAAATCAGAGGCAGGCATACCTAAGAAAGCAAAGATTAAGGACAAAATGATACACAAATAAAGGTAAAATCACTTTAGAGATAATAGTTGAAGCAGAGATAGAGAAATGTGGAACTGGAAGATCTGAAAATTACATGTGGAAGCATTCAGTAGTCTGCACATATCCTTGGATCAATTTTTATGCTTAAATAATAGCAGCTATTACTAAAATCTTTGGGAGAACTCCATGGGCCACACTCATCTATATGGTTGTCCAAACTTTGAAAAATCATTTATATACAGACAGAAGAATTTAATCTTGTAATGGCTGAAATATCATTATTTTTGCTAAGTCAGGGCATTAAAAGTCCTACTGTCCCCCAAATCTTTGTGAGTATGAAGGCTAGCTTGAGAGAAGGTGCCTTGGGCCAAAGATTCCTACTTATTAAAAGGTATATCCAATGGTGAACTCATTTTTCCAAATGATTGCATATCAGAATGGCATTGGGGATTTTTAGTGACACAAAATTCAGCACTGTTTAAGATTCCAGAACTAGGATGTTTTGGTGAGAGGTCTGTAGGATATAATTTATATATTTTATACATAAATTCATATATGTATTTATAAATGTATTATTTATATTTTAAATCCCCCCCCCAAAAAAGTGAACTAAATCACATGCTGCAATCCAGAATTTAGGAATCAATGAGGTAGATCATCTAATTTCTCTGGTTCAAGGCAAGACAACTGGGCAAGGTTGACTGGCTGCTAAAGATAGATGATTTCTATGTCCAAATGAAATTCTGTGAAGACGTTGAGGATTCTGACTTTAAGTGAGATCAGTTTTAGAACCTCAGTGTCCCTGTCTTCTAACAGTCATTATGTGATGATCATTAAGTGAACATCAGAAGTCCTTGAAGAAGATACACAAGACATTATTATAGTCACTTTTCTATCCTTCACCTTAGCTAATCGCTGATCCTCTGCCCTCTCCTGTCAGGTTGTTAATCCTCTATGCCCAAAGCCAATTGACCTTCCAATAATAAATTAGACCAAAAGCACCTTAATGAACTGCAATGCACAAGAAGGTCAATCTACAAGTTGCAGAAGGAACAACAACAGAGCGTGAGCTCTGTTACTTTTCACAAATAAACTTACATGTAGGAAAAGGCAGTGTAAAGGAAAGTATATTAGAGAAAGTGTAGGAAACCAGTTATATACCAGGGATTACTTTCTTCTTAATATGGGAAATAATAAATATGATATATCATAAGTAAATGGAGTTTACTGAAAATATTTAAAGTTTATAATTTTATGTTTTATCAATTATTCTTTAGCTAACCTAAGAATCTTCTAGATTCCTGAAAACCAATGTATTCTATATTTATGCTAATAAAACTATGGTCTGTGAACCAGACTCAGTCCACAATGAGAAACTGACTATAACTATTTTGGATTTTCTAGAAATGTGGAAGGATTATTTTATCCCTATTGAAGCTAAAAATGAAAATCAGAGGATTTTTAAAAATTTTATGCTTATAATGTTATATTTTTATAGTATCTTATAGAAGCATTATATCAGGATGACTTAGAAAACAAAAACAAAAAACAAAATTTTTCTTCAACAGACATATTTTGACAAATTTCACTCTAAAGATATATAAATAAAGTACTAGGGAAATTCTAGCTTAAATATAAAAGAAACAATTTTCTTTCTTTCAGGTCTCCAGAATGTTTAAAATTAAAATGTGCAGTACGATTCTCCAAATGAAAGTTGAGCAGTTTTCCCAATGTATGTGGGCACAGATTTTTTTTTAATTTAATTTAATTATTTTATTTTATTTTATTTTATTTATTCATCTATTTATTTATTTCCACACCACATTTTTATGATCTTATGAGTCTAGGAGTACTCAGAACATATGAGAAATACTTTTTTCAAAATTAATTAATAGATGCATGGGAAATGTTTTTTTTTAAGTTATTACATAGCCATGAATCAAGTATTTTCCAGAAATCCCCTATGAGCTTCATTTTTTAGAGAAACAATTAGATACTAGAAAAAAATTCTATCCAGTTAACTAAAAAGATATGGAAATATACAAGAGAGAAAGCTGAATTTGATTACCCTGTACCTTTAAATTCAATGAATATAGACTTTTTTGAAGACTTACTATGTGCTATATTCTACTCTTAAGCCACATCTATTCAAGCAGCAGCAATTGAAGCAATAAAGTAATAAAGACACGTATAGCTTCCCTAAAGGAAACTCAGTTGCAAATGGAAAATATTCCTGGTTTTACTTTGGAAAGTTTTATGTGCAAACTGTTTGAAAGTGTAGTTTCCCTGTCTTTTATAACTTTGGAGAGTCCTAGAAGATGATAAAGTATATGTATTTTTTTTTTTCATGAAGAGACTAGAAACAAATTGACTTCAATACATTTCATACATTTAATAGGATAGAAACAAAGACAATACATTATGTAAGAGAAAGATGAGCAGTACTGTAGCCTATTGAATAAGGATATTTTCTGCTGCTTGAAGGGCCTGAAGATACTTTTCATCTTAGAACAATTCTCTGATGCTCCAGCTTGTTTATTTCATTCACCTGCCTGTTAACTCCCAGTGAACCAAATCACTCTGTGTTTCTACCTCATGGTCCTAACTCTTCAGCAAGATTTCTATAAACCATGCCAGAGCCTTATTGAATGCCAGATCTCTAAAATGATGGCACTCAACAAAGAAGGTGTCTGTACACAGTAGTTTTCAGTGTCTAAAGGCTGTCTGTGACAAACTCCCTGATCGTGAGATTTTACATATCTAATATGGGAGAAAAAATAAATACAAATAAAACAGTGAAATGACAGTCAAGATCAGGGTAAAACACTTGTGCATTACAAATGAACATTGCCATTGAGTCCATTACCTTCCAAGATTCAGCTGACCCTGAGGATTACATACTTGGGAAGGTGTCAGGAAAGAGAGATTTGAAATGGAAAATAAAGGATGAACGGAACTCAGAGAAAGAGTATTCTAAGGAGGGAGAATATGTGATCAGGGAAAGAAGTTAAAAAATGCACGGCATATTCAAGGTATAGGAAGTGGACCAGTATGGCTAGTACTGAGAATAGAATTTTTAACTACAAGATTTTTTTTAAAAACTTTAATTTATTTGAGAGAGTGAGCAAGACAGAGGGAAGGAGCAAGGTGAGGGGCAGAAGGAAAAGCATACTCCCTGCTGAGCAGGAGCCTGATGTTGGGCTTGATCCCCAGAACCTTAGGATCATGACCCAAGTTGAAGGCAGATACTTAACCAACTGAGCCACCCAGGTTTCCCTTAACTAGAAATTAACTAAGAATCATCAGGGACTTATTGTAAGTAACCTATTGTAGTAAACTAAGGTGATGAGATGTTAAATTATTAGCAGTTCCATGTCACTGAATCTTTTTAAATTTTTACTTTTTTTGATACTTATTTTATTTTTTAGAGAGTGAGGGCACACGATGGAAGAAGGGACAGAGGGAAAGAGAATTTCAAGCAGACTCCCCACTGAGTGAGGAGCCCAATGGAGGGCTTCATCCCACGTCCCTGAGATCATGACCTGAATCAAAATCAGGAGTTGGATACTCAAAAAACTGAACGACCTGGGCCCCCCTGAGGATTTTTTAAATTAAAAAGTTCAAAGTAGATTTTTAGGGAATTTAATCTGGTGAATCTAGTAAGGTTGAAGAGAAGTAGTTAAGAGATCATAGAAAAATCTATTTATAAAAATCAGATATCAGTTAATAAAGAGGCTTACCTGTATTCTTGGCCATGGGAATGAAACAGAAAGTTTATCATGGGAGACACTGCAACTCTTGTGCTAATGCCAACTAAAAACTGTAATGGGATGGGGTGAGGAGTCACCTTAGAGAACAGAGTTAAATTTACGTCTAAAGCATCAAGCCCATCCAAATAATGGAATCTCTAAAGGGATATTTATTTATTTATTTATTTATTTATTTTTAATTTTTTGAAATATTTTATTCATTCATGAGAGATACAGAGACAGAGAGATAGAGACATAGGCAGAGGGAGAAGCAGGGTCCCCACAGAGAACCTGATGCAGAACTCCATCCCAGAACCCTGGGATCATGGCCTGAGCCAAAGACAGATGCTCAACCACTGAGCAACCCAGGTGCCCCTCGAAAAGAATTTTTAAAAAACACTACAAGAGGGTGTTCATTGGTCAATATTTAGCTATGAAGGCAGAGATTTGAAGATAGAACAATACCTTAGAAATGTGGACTAGTTTGCATGTGAGAGTGGATTGAATCTTAGTAGAAAGGTCATAATAAAAAATTTAATATTCAGGAGTTAACTGCTAACAGATAATATTTGAAGATGTTCAATACATGGGATATCTGAGTGAATAAAGGCAGATAAAATTTGCGAGGAAGCTTAGGACTTAATTTTGGTATGCATTGAACATGTGGGAACCGTATAACTGTATTTTGTAAAGGAGGTAAAAAAAAGTGCAAGTATTAGGAGCTCTAGAATGTTGTAATGCAAAAACAAATAAAAAATCAAAATTGAGTCAAGCTGTAATATATAGAAGTAATGATAGTGCAAAAATAAGAAAGGAATCCATGTGTCTAAAGCAAACAAAACCTTAATAACTGAAACCAAATAATTTTCTGTCCCTGTGTTAATATTGGGTCTGGTAACACTTCCTGGTCTCTGTGTTAAACAATTCATGGATGAAGCATAATTTCCTGTTCTTTACTAAGCAATACTGAGAACAAGCAAAAATAACTCAGATGCTTACTGCAGGAAATATCAGTTCCTAGAAAATAAGATGCTGAAACAACTGAACAGCTTACTTATCATGACTCATTTCAAATTCCTCATCTTGCTGTGCCCATCAATCCAAAACAATTACATCATAATAGTAATCCAGCTACTTGCCAATCCTGTAAAGCTCTCCTCAAAATCACTCAGCTCAAGGCCTAAAAATTTATACCATACCCCAATTGTCCTTTGTAAGAAGGTACTATTCTCCCCGAGTACAAGAAGTCTAATAAACTGTATTATGTTTCATCAACAGAATTTTCTGGTGATCTTTTTCAGAATAAACAGTTGACATTTCTGATGAAAAAAGCAGCAAGAGGGAGGAATTTATTCTTAAAACAACAAATATTTACATGGGGCCTATTAGATGCCAGGATAGATAGAGCATGGCAAGACAAAGTCTGTTCTCTTGCAGATAGACATTGGAATTGGAAATTATTTATAAAATAGTAAATAAATAAATAATACAGTGATCTTAAATGGGGAAGAATAAAATAGCATACTTAGATAGAATCACTTGTTGGAACTAATTATACTGGTAATACAGGAAGGCTTCTTCAGAAAGATTATACCTGAGAGTAAAAACAAAGGCCTAGGGAAATTAAAAAAAAAAAATGTTTGCTACATTTTTGGATTCCTCCTTCTGTCATACAACCATAGGACTAAGAGGTAAGAAAATGAGGAGAGGGAAAAGGAGGGAGAAGAGGAGAAAGAGAAATGCTAAAATGTGCTACAAACTCTGTGCCAGCTCTTTTATATGCATTTTCTTTTCATACTTTAAACAATCCTGGGAGATAAGTACTGTTAGTTAATATTCCCATTTTATAAAAGAGACTACTGAAGTAAGTAGAGTTTAGTAATTAACCAAGTTACATAATTTGTGGATGGCAGAAATCAGACATTACCCAGAGTTGCCTAATTAAAACGCCTATATTCTTAAGTTACGTGGTGTAATGTCAAGAATGCATTGCCACATGTAGAATTACTCTTTAGCTTACAATTATGTCTTCGCACTAGTTATTTCTGTACCCTTCATAGTCTTAATCTGATAGGGTAAAGACCCTGGGAATTTATTCAGTTATTTGCTTTACTATTTAAGCAGAATTGGGAATAATTTTTAAAGGCCTCTTCCTCATTAGGAGTTTATTGTCATACTTGCCTAACCAAGTAAATATCAAAAATGCTTCAATCATTTCCTTTTAAAGATTGACACCAAAATTTAATTACAGGAGAATATGGCGGACCCTGATTCCATTGACAAGATTCATTTGCCATTCACAATGCGTGGTAGCTGTAGGGTGATTGAATACTTCTGTCAGAGATACTAGTAAACATATTCTGGAACACCCTTTTCAGTTTGCTTTTTTCTTACACTGAAAACGGACTATTTATGGCAACTCCTGCCTTAGGGGCTATGTGAGCAGTTGTGTTCATTGATTAAAGAAACTAAAGACATATCAAGACAGAGCGAAACACAAATAAGGGCTTTCAAAGGCATCTAATGATGAGATTTCTTCAGGGCACACAGAGTATCTTAAGCTTCTAAACTTCACATAAAAGATCTTTAAATAATCTCAACCTCATTTAATTTTTAGAAGGTACTATCACTCTTTGTAGCCTGCAATGAAAAAAAAATGGACGTTTTCCAAGTCTAAATTGAACAAAAAAAGACTATCCTGGTAAAAATAAAGCAAAGACTGAAGTTGGTTTTGCAAGTACATATAAATATGGTTGATTGCAGTGCCTTTGCTTAATTTAACACTGTAGGTAAATGAAATGCCTCATTATTAGAGAATCCTGGATAAAAATTTCTGATCTCAAATAACCTCAATTCAAAACTAAGACCTCCAACCTACCCTCATGTTTTATCCAAATCATAGACTTGAATTAAAAATTACTTCACCAGTCTTATAGATGGACTATCACCATTTGGGGGCACAATATTGCAATGGATTTAATTTTGTATCATTGGTTCATTCCTTTGAGATAACAAAGCTGAAACTAGGGAGATGAGGTAACTTATACATGGTATATCAGTTAGATGATGGTAGGCAACAGAAAAAGTAGCAAGCTATCACACTAATTTCTTTTTCTTGAAAGCAGTGTTGGGAGCCAGTGATTGGGAGGGATAGTTACTTAAAAAGCACTAAGCATTAAAAAAATGACATCAAGAAAACTGTGATTTAGAAATATTACACAAAATAATGATATTTGTGAGAAAACGTAAATAATGTTCTGTATAGAGTGGGCATTTTGTGGGATGGTCATACTTCTGATGATATACATGACTTAAATGATGGCAGTTGTAGCAGTCTGGGTGCTCCAGAAAGGAGAAGAAAATGAAGTGTTGCAGGCCAGGAGTTTATTGAAGTACACGGTGGAAGGGGATGAAGGAAGCAAAAGTGATCAGGGGAAAGAGTTACAAGATGGACCCCCAAAGACTCAGTCAACTGGTGTGAAATAACCCTCCAGAGTAGTGCCACATTGAGGTAAAATGCCCAGGTATTTATTTTGTATCCTTGTTTCCATCCATTGGCCAACCCTGAGGCATGTCACTGTGAAAGAGGTACAACTGTATGCTGAAGCAACCCTAAAGAGGCTGAGCACTGGCTGTCTGCTGCAGCCTAGGCAGCAATAGAGGCCTCAAGTCCATCACTGAAAGGAGGTCACCTGGCCCATCTGTCAATCTCTTCTGCCATTTAGACCTACTTCCTTGTTCAGAGGGCTACTCCTCTAGGATTCTGGATAAAACTTAGAAAAGAAAAGGTGAGCTGTAAGTCTCTATTCTATGGCTGATGTCTGGACTACAGCTTCTATTTATCACCTCCTTCCTCCACTATCCATTCTGGATTCCCTTCATCATCTGTGAATACCTCTGTTAGTGTTAGCTACCTGTGGGGATGACACTAAGATAATCTTCAAGGTGTCCAAGTCCCTTGACACATGGTCTTAAGGTTGCTTCATTTAAACATTATCAAAATCAGATAAGGGAATGTCAAGAGGAACCCAAGAGGATTGCTTTGTTTCAGCGTGTACTTCTCTGCCCTCTCTCACACAGGAGCAGCAGGCTCCTCCTCCGGCCACATTAACTGCTTCTCATGCTTACTGGTCTCTCCATATGAGACACCTACCATGACTAGGTGGCACCCAGAGGTGACCATCTTTTGGAACTCCAGTTTGATTCTCAGGCACAGGCTTTCTTCCTTTGAAAACTTCATGGTTCTTTATGGAATCCTTTATTACCCATATATATTCAAACCTTTGCCATGTCGCTTTATGCACAAAGTAGGTGATGAAGTGTGGCATCAAAACTCTGCCTCTTTTGTAAAGTATTCTTTCATATATGTCTTTCAGGGCTATGCCTGAATGAGGGTGTAATGCAGCTGTTTTCCATTTTCAGCTTACACGGATTCTGAGCTAACTTTTTTTGAAAGATTTTACTTATCTATTTGGGGTGATGGGAAGAAGGAGAGGGAGAAAGAGAATCCCAACAGACTCCCCACTGAACATGGAGCCCAACACAGTACTTGAGCTCATGACCCTGAGATCATGACAATGAGCTGAAATCAAGAGTTGGAGGCTTAACCGACTAAGCCACCTAGACACCCCCTGAGCAAACCTTTTTAGTGGCTTTTTCTTCCTCTGTTAGTTGGTCATAAGTGTTTTTTTCTATGGAGCCAAGAGTGTGAGCTAGAGGAAAGGAGATGGTGCACTATAGTGGATGATAATGGGTTCAAAGTAACTTGCTTATGCAGGCTGCTTTTGCTCTCTGGTCTTGTTTGTGCTATCCTGCATGTACTGATTGCATCCTGTAATGGACTACTCTTTGCCTTGCCCAATCTTACTGACTTGATGAACAGAAATAATTTCGTTCATAATTAGAATTCCAAAATTATGATCACTTGAATCCTTATGTTCATGTGCTTCATCTATACTACTGCTCAGAACATACCACGGGTTGTTTTATAAAAGATGATATGAACTTACCCTAGACCTTTGGGATCCTGCATCATTGTTCTGTCACTAGGGCTTGCCATAAGTGTCACATATCTTTTTCTACCACTGATACATCTATAGTCACAGACTTGGACAGATCACTAGTCCTAAATGGCAGGGCTACTTGCACCGCAGACTGGACCTCTTCAGAGCCATTTCTTGTTCTATGTCCCAATCAAAAATCTTGTTCTTTGTCCCAATTAAGCAGCCTTAATGTCCCTGAAATCATGGACCTGAGTCATATTCTTAGATGTGAAATATATTACCTTTATAATGTGAAAAGTCCTGCAAGGAATTATACACACGTTCTTGTAGTCTTGAGCAAAGATGTTATGATTTGTCTTTTATTTTAAACATCATGTGTCAAAATGCCCCCAACCACAGAACTCTTGAAGAAGTGAATGAAGTGGTACTGTGATGAGGTGATTTTCATAAGGTTCACCCTCTACCTTCTAGTGGATGTATCAACCAAGGCTTCTAACATGCTAGGCACTTCTTGCCCATGTAACCAAATTAGCATGATGTCATTAATGGGTCATTTTAATGTTCTGCAGGATGTCTAGATAGTCTCAATCTCTTTGGTCAATATTATTATGTTAATTGAAGAATTAAGAATTAATATACTTCTCTCTGCTAGGCTGGAGATATATATTGTTATCTATTCCATGTGAGTGCAAACTGTGCCTTATCCTTTTTTTTTTTTTGTACAAAGAAGAGAATGTGTCCACAAAATCAATGTCCATGCACCAAGACCTGGAGAACATAAAAATCTGCTCTAGCAGTTATCACATCTGGCATAGTGAGTGAAAGTGGTGCTGCCAAGTTAAGTTTGTAGAAGGTTAGTGTCATTCAGGATTGGTAGCTCTACTGCAGGAACAAACTTGGTGTATTAAGTGGAGAAATCATAGGGATCCCAGCCTTTCATTCTTTATACAGTCCATGTATGTATTTAGTTTTACAACCTTCCCACCATGCCACCATGACATGACTTTTGTTTTCTTATTTACTCTCTTGACTACTGAAGGGAGCTGTTTCTAAGTCCCTCACTCAGCTTTTACCCCATCATAATCTTTATGCAACAAGAAAATGATCTAATTGGTAATCTGGGAGTCATGCCAAATCACAGGTGAGATTATTCCAAGAATATATTTGGTATATTAGTTTCTTATTATTGCATAACAAATTACCACACACTTAGTGTTTTAACACATTTATTATTTCATAATATAACACATATTTATTATTTAAGATTTTTCATGGGCTAGTATTCTGGAAGAAAAAAAAAAAAAACTTAGTCCAAGGATCTCACAAGGCTGCAGTCAAGATGTGCTCATACTACATTCACATCTGGGAGCTTGATTGGGAAATAATCCAATTCCAAGCTCCTGAGGTTATTTGGAAAAATTCATCTCCTTGTGTTTAGGACTTAGGTTCCTGTTTTCTTGCTGGTTATTGGCCAGGGCTATTCTCAGCACCTAGAGGAGACACATAGTTGCTGGCCAGGTAACCCTCTTCATAGACCCTCATATAGCACTGTAGCTTGATTCTTTAAAGTTATCAAGTGTGTCTCTTTGGTTTGATGAAATAGGACTGGCAGTCCTTAACCTTTGCTGTAGAGCATAAGCTAATTGAGAGAGTGACAGTTCATCATTTTTCTAATAGCCTTTTAGAAAGGAGCAAGTCAGGGGTTCCACATGCATCAAGGGGGGTGATTTCACTAGCATGTAACTCATTAGGGTCACCTTGGTTTAATTTGGTAAGTTTGAGGACCAGGTAAATTCCTCTTTTCCTGAACAGGATAGTAATTTTTTCTAAGGAAAGGGGCTTCTGCATTATTTTCAAGCAGGGGACAAGTGATAGTAATTAAAATTTGAGTGCCACATATCCAAGTTCATTATAGCATATCATATATTGGAGATGGAAGGGTCAGCAATTGTATGTCCTCTCCTCTCTAACCACATTGAATAAAATTGAGATAGAAATGTCAGTTTTGGAAAAATGAGGATCAAATTTTATTCATTATTTTTATTGTTAAAATAACTTATGGGGCATCTTTGAGACTCAGTCAGTTGAGCAACCGACTCTTGATTTTGGCTCCCATCATGACCTCAAGGTTGTGAGATTGAGCCCTATGTGGGGCTCTGCACTGAGCATGGAGCCTGCTTAAGATCCTCTCTCTCCCTAACAAAACAGATGAACAATAGGGGAAGGGAAGGAAAAATAAAATAAGATGAAAATTGAGAGGGAGGCAAACTATAAGAGATGCTGAACTCTAGGAAACAATTGAGGGTTTCTGGAAAGGATTAGTGTTTGGGGAAGGAATAATTGGGTGATGGGCATTAAGGAAGACACTTGATGTGATCAGCACCGGGTGTTCTTATATGCAATTAATGAATCACTAAATTCTATCTCTGAAATTAATTAAAATATTTAACTAGGTATATATCAAATGTCTTGAAGACAAAAAAAAAAAAAAGACATCCTCTTCCTCTCCCTCTGCCCCTCCCCCATATGTACACTCCCTCTTTCTTTCTCTCAAAAAAAAAAAAAGGAAATAAATTACTTTTTTTTTTTTTTTTAGATTTTATTTATGTATTCATGAGAGACACACACACACACACAGAGAGAGGCAGAGACACAGGCAGAGGGAGAAGCAGGTTCCATGCCGCGTCAGGAGCCTGACACAGGACTTGATCCTGGGACTCCAGGATCACACCCTGGACTGAAGGCAGTGCTAAACTGCTGAGCTACCCAGGGATCCCCAAGAAATTACTATAAAAAGTTAATTTTAAAGCCAAGTGGGGTTGCTGACATTATCTGAATTGAACTTAGTCACTTAGCCCCCTCAGAACTTACAGCCCTTACCCATTTAATCCTGCTAAGTTTACTGCATGCCAAGGAAACTGGCTAGCCTGCTTCTCTGCAGATAAGGAGAGAAAAGTACCAAGCATGGGAAGTCACCTCTCTCATCTTAGAAATAAGCAAATACACCTGTCTCTCCTTGGTGTGAAGGAATTAAGGATAAGTAATCAGACAAGTGAATAAACAGAAAAGCAGAATCAGGTCTATAAATACAAAAAACAGAGGGGAGGGGAGTAGGGGACAGGCAAATGGGTGAAGAAGGGTGGGAGATATAGGTCTGGTTATGGAATGAATGAGTGGTGGTGGTGAAAGGTATAGCATAGGGAATATAGCTAACAGTATGGTAATAACATTGTATGGTGACAGATGGTAGCTAAGCTTGTGGTGAGCATAACATAATGCACAGAGTTGTTGAATCACTATTCTGTATACCTGAAACTAATGTAACATTGTGTGTCAATTATATTAAAATTAAAAAAAAAGGCAAGTAGTGAGAAGACAAGCCAAGAGTTTTAGTTATATCTGTACCTGCAACATGGAGATTAAGCTAATTACAGAATCATTATGAGTAATAATTAGAATCACTTATGAATTTAGGAATTTGCATTATCAAAAGTAATTTTTTTTAACTTTGGTCAAGTTAGGTAACTATTCTGTGTCTTGGTTTGCTGTACCTACAATGAAGATGATAATAAATATTGTTTATCTCATGAGGCCTTGTATTAAATAAATATAACATATATAAAAGTTCATGCCAGTAATCCCACTTCTGAATATTTATCCAGAGGAAATGAAATCTGGACCTCAAAGAGATACTTATATTATTTGCAGTAATCAAGATAGGGAAACAGTCTACATGCCTGTCAATGGACCAATAAATAAAGAAAATACATAGACATGTATCTATAAGTTTATGTATATGAGCACTGGATGTGTTTTATATGTGAGTGTGTCTGCGTGCATACAATGGACTATTATTCAGCCTAAAAAAAAAGAAATTCTACTGTTTGGGGTGAAATGATGTATCTAGAGCTAGAAGATATAATATTAATTGAAATAAGCCTGACACAGAAAGACAAATCCTGCTTGCTTCTACTTATATGTGGAATCTAAAATAGTCACTCAGAGATGCAGAGTAGAGTGGTGGTTACCAGGGAAGAGGGAACTGTAGAATATGAGAAAATGTTGGTCAAAGGGTACAAAGTTGCAGTTATGCAACATGAATGTGTTCTGGAAATCTAAGGTACAACATGGTGATAATACTATTGTATACTTGGAATTTGCTAACAGGATAGATCTCACCAACACACACACACACACACACACACACACACAAATAGTAACTATGTAGAGGTGATGGATAAGTCATTTAGCTCAATTATGATGATCTTTGCATAATATATACATATATCTAAATACCAAATTGTGCCTTCAATATATACAACTTTTGTAAGTCATAGATATCTCAATAAAATTGTCTTTTTTTAAAGATTTATTTATTTATTTATTTATTCATGAGAGACAGACAGAGAGAGAGAGAGAGAGAGAGAGAGAGAGGCAGAGACAGGCAGAAGAGAAGCAGGCTCCATACAAGGAGCCTGACACGGGACTTGATCCTGAGACTCCAGGATCAAACCGTGGGCTGAAGGTGGTGCTAAACCGCTGAGCCACCTGGGCTGCCCTAAAATTGTCTTAGAAAAATAATAGAAAGAATTCTAAAAATGTTGGCAAGTGGTTATTATTATTATTGTAGTGACTTTAAAAAAAAAGAATCTGGGCCCTTTGTTTTCTGTAATGATACACTACTTGCTACCAGATTCATATGTTGGATGTATCTTCATTTTTCCCCTTTCTTATCATTTTCTCCCTTCTAAATTAGGATGTGCTGAGAGAGGCTAGGCATCACATTTTGCTCTTTCTCAGAGAGTCTAGGTAGTCACACAGAGAGGTTTGATGCTCCCCTCCAGAGAATGAAGCCTTAAAACTGGATTCTGAGCATCTCTAATCAACCACTAATATCTGATTCTATTATTGATTTATCATCTGAAATTTATCATGCTGAAAACTAATTCTCCATCTTCCTCTAAAATCTTCTTGCTTTATCAGTTAAGCCAAAGACACCACCATTCTTTCTGTCCTCCATTTCTCAAATTTGAAGCATCTCTGACTCCACCTGTTTCCATTTTCTTTTTTTTTTTTTTAAAGATTTTATTTATTTATTCATGAGAGACACAGAGAGAGAGGCAGAGAGAGGGGCAGAGACACAGGCAGAGGGAGAAGCAGGCTCCATGCAGGGAGCCCAATGCAGGACTTGATCCCGGGTTTCCAGGATCATACCCTGGACTGAAGGCGGCGGTAAACTGCTGAGCCACCTGGGCTGCCTGCCATTTTCATCTCTAAGAACTGTTGCATATAATCTATCATTTTCAAGTCTTTCCAATTTCTCATATTTATTTACATTTACTTTCTATTCTCAAAATTACAGCCACAGTTCATTCTTCACTTTCTTTGTGGACCATTGCAAAATTTTCCAATTGATGCCAGCCATTTCTTCCTATTCCAATAGATTCTCTATGGTTCTTAGGACAACATTCTTAAAACATAACTTAATATACACTAAAGCATTATACAAAACCTAAGAAATATCCCATTTATGATAAAATGAATTCCATACACCCATCTGGCATTTGATACTCTTCGTGATCTATATATAGTTGTTTATCACAACTTTTTCTTTAAACAAATTCTCTACTAGTTATTACCTTATGCGAATTCTAACATGTCATACCTTTTCTTCATTTTTCTTCTTTCATGAGCCTATCTCTGACTTTTACAAAGGCTTTTCCTTTGAGTTACTATACAATGTGTTAGCATCACTCCAGGCATCATACACATATTATTGCATATCTATTTCCTCGTTTGAAAAAATGAGGGAAATGAGACCCTTACAAATGGAACAATTTAAATAAATTGCCAAGTACAGCTCCTTTAATATGTTAAATGTTGAAACAGATAGCTCTTCTATCCTTTTTAAAAACAATTTCTTGTACACTTCTATCAATGGCAGAAAAGGAAATTATATGAATAATCAGAAAGGTAAGGGGTATAGAATACAAAATTATAAAATATAGAAAGAAAAAGAGGAGAAATATAATTGTCAATTTCTGTGTCAACTAAAATAAAATTATCTAGCTTTTATAGCTTTAGCACACATTTTCTATACTGGCAAGACCAATAGATGTTTATTGCTTAAGGATTAATTCAGCTCTTTTATATTTAAATGTACTAGGCATTTGCAACATGATGATGAATTAATGTGAACTATGATGATGATTGCATAAAATATATTTTAGAAGGACAATTGATTGTAATAAGTCAAATGTAGTATATGGATCAATATGCATGCTATGAATGAAATTATCTATAATATATTTCAGCTTCTTTTTAAGGATTCTTAGGTAATAATTTGTGGGAGGTAGCATCATCAGAAATTTAACAGTAGCCATTTATGTTAAAAGAAAGGATTTATGATAGGTATATTTTTATTCATGAAATAAGATAAATTGGAATTATCCATCTCTACTGTCTAGAAGAGTTTGGCTTCTTGTAATTTATTTTATAGAGTATTCTGTAGGAAATAGAGTTGGCTAGCTTACATTTTATTATTAGATTCACATCATTTTTATTCCATAAGGATCACCTGCCAAAAATGTAATGTTATGAAAAATAGACTTGGAATCTATTAAGAAAACCTTTTTTTTAAAAAAAATGTTTCCCACTTTTTGTAGTTAAAACAAATTTAAAATATCAACGTAGAACGCACAGTTCTGAATTATTTTCTTTACTGTCAATTCATTAAAATACCAAATTGCAACCGTGATTACTATGTAATGGTGGCTAGACACAAGCACATTGATCTTTTCTAATGGTGGCAATTCGTATAGTACTTCATCATACTAAATATTAACATCATAAAGCATTATTCATTCAGCTCACTAATTAAAACAGGCATCTCTGGGAACCTCTGATGTGCCTAAGATAGTGTTAGAACTATAAACAAAAAAAGTAATAACCTTCAATTCTTTTTTTAAAAAAGATTTTATTTGGGATGCCTGGGTGGCTCAGTGGTAGAGCGTCTGCCTTCGGCTCAGCGTGTGACCCCAGGTCCCGACATCAAGTCCCATATCAGGCTACTTTCAGGAAGCCTGCTTCACTCTCTGCCTGTTTCTGCCTCTCTCTGTGTGTCTCTTATGAATAAATCAATAAAATCTCAAAAAAAAAAAACCCCACAAGATTTTATTTATTTATTTGAAAGCAAGAATGTGCAAGAGAGAGAGAGAGTATTAGCAGGGGCAGAGGGAGAGGGAGAAGCAGACTCTCCTGCTGATCAGAGAGCCTCACCTGGGGCTTGATCCCAGGACCCTGGGATCATGACCTGAGGCAAAGGTAGATAATCAACTGAGCTACCCAGGCACCCCATGACTTTTGATTCTATTTGAAGAGATTTTAATCTAGTGGGCTAGAAAAATTTTTTAAAAGGTATATATATACATAAATGTCTATAGACATAGAGCATACACATATACATACTGCAGATATGCTGTAGTAAAGATCTGAACATTATGCTATGAAATGAGAATTCTTCTTGTTCTCCTAACACAAAGTGACATCTTCCAAAGATAAGTTAGAAATTGTCATTTTGAGCAGAAGGAATTTGATGTTCAAAGACACAAAAATGTGGAAGACATAAGAGATTCTAGTAGATGCAATACACTCCACATGGCTAGAACAAGTACTTGCTTTGGGGAGAAAAGAAGGAAGCAGTGGCAAGAAGCTCTGGAATCATGAGTGGTTAGAATAGATTTTTGATGACCCTCGTCATGGTATTACTTCCAAATTGAGTATTATCTTTTGTAACTGGAGATAATATGAGGAAACTTATGAGAGTGTTCTGAAAATGAAATCATGACAACTGTATTTGATTTCTAGCAGACAGTTGAGTATGTGCCACTAATAGTTGTATAGTAAATGCTCGCACAATTCACACAGTTATAAACCAAAGACATCTTCTAGTTGAAAGCAATAGAATTATCACTTTAGGAAAATACAGACTAAATCATTAGTGATGAAAGATGGGGCGTGGGAATTAGGAAAAAAGGACAGATAGTTACCTACAGAGAAATAATAAAAGATAAATACGAAGTTACCACAATCTAGAAAGGTACAAAATTTAAGAGAGGCAGGAAGAATTGATAGGAATATAAAACACAAATTATTCCCTTGAGACTGACTGAATGGCAATGTTGTGCGGTATTTTCCCAAGTTTTTATTTAAATTCCTGTTAGTTAACACACAGCGCAACATTGGTTACAGGTGTAGAACCTAGTAATTTATCAGTTCAGTACCCAGTGCTCATCACAAGTGCCCTCCTTAATCCCCATCATCTATTTTACCAACCCCCCCACTCACCACTCTCCAGTAACCTTCAGTTTGTTCTCTAGAGTTACAAGTCTGTTTTCCGGTTAATGGCAAAAATTTTTAAGCTTAAATATTTTATAGCAAAAGCAATTACATTACTTTATTAATATTTTAAAATTATTCATTAAATACTTAAATGCTTTATTATGATAAGAAGAATAATATTACTTATATTGCTCCTGGTTGAATGTACTAGGTAATGTAACGCTTGTGGAAATCCTATGAAAGAGGATCTATTATTAACTCTATTCTTCAAATACAAAACTTAGTGTTTAACAAGCTAGTTAGCGATGGAACTACATTTTAATTCCCACAATGCGTCACATTTAATTCCCACAATGCGTCACATTTTCTTAACTCCTATTTTATTGCTTGTGCACTAAATCCCATTCAAAAAAATTTTATGAGGTTAAAATTAGAAGGCTAAAAATTCAAATTCTAATGAATTTCTATTTGTTATTTACTTAACAATAAAACGCTTTGTTATTGAATCAGATCCTATGTCTACAAGTCTAATGTTTTTAAATAAAAAAATGTCATGAAACCAAAAGGATTTTTTGCATTTGTTTTGGGTCTGTGTATTGATAATTCCTTTCTTTGTGGTTTATTGTTGTTTTCTTATGGACTTCTTGGATTTGTTTAATATTTTCAGTCTCATTATTCTAGATCTCATCATTTTTCTACTTTTTAAGATTAGAGAGACTTCAAATAACTTTCATCCTTCAGAAGATTGAAACCATCCCTCTAATAGGTAAACCTTGCAACTTTCCAAGTATCCCCATGGCATCTTGGAGAACATGACAACTTTAGAAGCAGTTCCATGTCAAGACAATCATGATCCACTTGGCTTGGAAATGTAGCATCAGATGTGATTAGGTACAAGAGGCCAAAAATTTTCTCACTTCACAAATTGCATTTTGGTGATTAATTAAAGAATAGGATGCCAATAATGAGGTGACATATCAATTTTTATAATCATGTCAAATTAGACAAATATAGGCCACTAATGCATTATATATAGAAATATAGTCTTAGAAATATCATGCCTTGAGCTTTCTTTGGTTTCAGTTTGTTCATGGAGTACAGCATTTCCATTATCTCTGATAGATCAATATATATTCTGGTAGTATATTTTTTTCTAAAGAGTTTATTTATTTATTTGACAGAGAGAAAGAGAGAGCGAGAGATTGAGAACACAAGCAGGAGAGGGAGAAGCAGGGTTTCTGCTTAGAGAGGCTCAGTCCCAGGACCCTGAGATCATGACCTGAGCCAAAGGCAGATGCTTAACCAGCTAAGCCACCCAGACGCCCCCCTATTCTGGTGGTATAGTAATAGAATGGAGCACTAATATACACTGGAAATATAATGGAAGTGCCAGAGAGGGATGGCTACACGAGATAAATTAACTCATTCTATAAGATACAGATTACTATATATTGACTCAAAAGAAATAACAGTTTAATTTAGAAGTGGTTTCTAATGGTTTGCATTTATGATATATTTACTCTGAATGTCTTTGACTCTTATTGTATAGATTCTGGTGTACCAGCTCCCTTCCCCATACAAATACCATTTTCCCTGAAGCCTCCAGATTCTCAAGATAGGGATAGAGAAAAAGCTTTAAAAATGGAACTTACAGTAGAGCAGATGGTAACATTCCTATTAAAATAATGCACAGAAATATTAATAATTGGCATGCACTTATCATTTAATAGTTTATTAGGTGAACACACCATTATGATGACCTTCTCTCTTTCTGCCGTCTTAGGATTTGAGTCAGTGAGTCCCAACCAAGGCCTTGGCAGTCTTGACAGCCTTCCCTGGAGGCTGAGAATAAGATGAAAACTGAAGTTGAGCGAAGAATGGGACAAGGCAATTCAAGAGCAGAATAGACTGGTGATCTCAAAGTTGGGAGAAGAGAGCACAAAAGCAGAGTGGATCTAAGTTATGAAATCAGACTCAACCTCTCTCTCTCTCTCTCTTTCTCCAACTCATTCTTTTTTTCTAAGAGGAAGCACAGAATTGGTTTAGATAATGCAAATTTAGAACAAAACTATTTGTGTTTGAATTCCACTTTCACTACTTCTTAGTGACTTAAGTAAGTTCATAACCTCTCTTTGTCTCATAAAATGGGTAGAATAATGATGTGTCATACTCATAAAGTTGTTGCCATGATGAAATGAGCTAATATTAATAAAAGATTTAGAATAACACCTGACAATTAAAAGCATTGTAAAAATCAAGGTTGCATTTACTATTTTGTGCTTGTTTAGCTTTTAATATTTGCTTGTTTAGCTTTTAATTTTTATCTTCCCTTACATATTTGGAATTTCAAAGTATTTGTGACAAGGCCTCTCAAATCTACTGTCTGGACAGTCATCTCAGGTAACAAGTAATCTGCCTCAGGTCTGATAACTTTAGGGCAATCAATCAGCAGGATATTGAATATCCTGGGATCATAAATCATGTAGATATGAGTAACCCTAAAAAAAAATCCCCTTATGTTATGATTTTTAAGGCCCCAGAATGCTGGCAGTATTCTCTCCCAGCAATTTGCCTTTATATCTGAAACTTCCATCATTAGAAGTGTTTTTTTTTTTGGTTTGTTTGTTTGTTTGTTTGTTTGTTTTTGGAATACAGAGGGTGTTTATTTAAATTTATGTCCAGATTGGGATACTATTGAGTGTAAAAGGGCTTGTTATGAGTAATTACACTGGCACAACTGGGGATATTAACTGTACTGGGTTAATCAAGATGTATGGTGTGGTCACCAAAGGGTTACATTTCTCTCTCCATAAGTCTCTGTTAAAACACCAGTATGAGGGCACCTGGGCGGCTCAGCAGTTGGGCATCTACCTTTAGCTCAGGTCATGATCCTGGGGTCCTGAGATAGAGTTCTATATCAGGCTCCCTGCAGCCTATGTCTCTGCCTCTCTTTCTGTGTGTCTCTCATGAATGAATAAATAAAATCTTTAAAAAATATCAATAGGATACCTGTAAAGGCAACCTAATTTGCTCACTAGTTCACATCACTCATTAGACTCATCAGTGAACAGAACTGTGAAGAATAGAATGGGGTGGAGAGGCTTGGTAAAAATAAAATGGCAACTTCCTGAGGAGGAAAATTCAGTTACGGTATTTATGTTAGAGGTCCAGAAATAAAGGCTGCAGTGAGGGCTCATAAAATGAGAGAGGAGTTAAAGGAATAATCTTGAAATAAGAGAATCTGAAGTCCACACTTCACAAATTAACCTAGAACAGAACCCAGCTCTCTGACCAAGATCTTCCTCTGAATCCAGGCCTTACCTTCAGTTCACTTCCAGATTTGTGCTGCTCAGACTCAGTGTTTAAATAAGTTCTTTTCTAAGTGGGTTAACTAATTTGTATTTTATGCAACACATTTTAGGTCAAGTCTGAAGAACTCAAATTGCTTTCCTCATTTAAACTGCCTTCAGGCATGTACTCATATGTATTTCTGATAAACTTACACTTCCCATAGCCTTATTTAAAGATCAAAAAAATTTTTTAAGAACTTGGTTTAAAATAATGATGAAGTAAAAAGAGAGAGGGAGAGAGAGTGTGTGTGTGTTGTTCCATATTTTACTTAAAACTGAAATTAGACAATATGACTGCTAATCACCCCAAATTAGGAAAATATGAAGTAAGAGAGAAAATATGAAGAAAATGATAAAAAGAAAAGAGTAGGAATGGTGACAGATTTTATATATTTCTTGGACTATTGGCCTTGTACCTCCTAAGAATTCTGAAAGAAAAATTGTAACAGACTAAACAGGCACAGAAGTATTCAAGACTATCACAATCAGAGAGAGCAACTGAATTCAACTCCATGCTTTTTAAAAGATGAGGTGAGATAATGGAAGAGTACTGGAGGGTATTACCTGAGAGGTCAGTCAACGTGCTTAGGCTGTCTGTGTTTGCTAACTGATCTTTACTGAAGTTAGACTCCCACACTCCCAGAGTCTTGGGGATAAGAACTCTGTCTTTGGGCAGTCCTGGTGGCTCAGAGGTTTAGCGCTGCCTTCAGCCTGGGGTATGACCTGGAGACCTGGGATTGAGTTCCATGTCGGGCTCCCTGCATGGAGCCTGCTTCTCCATCTGCCTATGTCTCTGCCTCTCTCTCTGTGTCTCTCATGAATAAAAAAAAATAATATATTAAAAAAAGAACTCTGTCTTTTATTATGATTACATTTCAAAGGGATGGGTCCTAGGTCCTTGAGAAAGACATTTTTGGATTGCAGAATATTTGCATCACAAAGGGACAGAGAAAGAATTTATAATTGAAAGTTTTCTAAAGCAAATTCTCTAAGAAAAGCAAAGCCTGACTAAAGGTTAGTCAAGGCCGGGGGGATGTAAGCCCATCTTGGTCAGAACTGCTAAAAGTGTGATTAAATAATAAATTAAACATTTATGAGTCTGCATTGCCTTACCTTTCTTATCTAAATGGACCAGAAAAATAGGCTGAGAGGGGTTAACAAATGCAAATGTTCCTATAGTCACAGTCAATTAAAGAACTATTAACATTTTGTATTATTTTAGCTCTCTTCATATTTTGGGACCATTTGTGAAAATAGCTCCCTTTCTATGTTCCTAAATTATCATTCACACACTCTATCTGTATCAACTTCAGTGGTATCCTCTATTCTTTATTACCTGGTGGTTGTGTTTATGAATGGATGGGAAATACAAAGACACACTATAGTGAGCTTCTCATGATAAATTATTTGTCAAGAAAACACAGCAAACATGCATTTCACTAATACAAACTTAAGCTTTCATAAGTTTTTAAATAAATTATCATTTAAAAATAGTGACACCATATAAAGGGATTCTAACACAGATCTCATTCACAAAGAGATCTAAAAGATAAATTAGTATGTTTTTCATTATGTGGATAAGATTTCACTCTAAATTAAATCATGATTTTATTTTAACATTTAGATTTGAGAGGCTCCTGGGTGGCTCAGTCGGTTAAGAGGCTGCCTTCCGCTCAGGTCATGATCTTGGGGTCCTGGGATCAAGCCCCATGGGCAGGCACGCTGCTCAGCGGGGAGTCTGCTTCTCCCTCTACTCTGCTGCTCCTGAGCTGTGTGCTCACGTTCTCTCTCTCTCAAAATAAATGAATAAATAAAATCTTTAAAAAAGTCTAGATTTGAGATAACATTAGATCAGAGCCACATATTATCAAATTGAGAAGACATTAGGCATGCTGACCCTAACTTTGTATTTTACATTAATCAAATGATGTCCTAGATTCACTTATGACTATAAATGGTAATCTTTAATAAAAATACCTTCAAGTATCTTTCATTTGAAATTTGCAAAGAACCAGGTGTAAGGTCTGACATCTTATATTTTTATGCAAGGGGAGTACTTATTTTGGTTCCAGCACTAATATAGGCCAGTAGGGGATATTTTTTTTAAATTTTTTATTTATTTATGATAGTCACACACACACACACACACACACAGAGAGAGAGAGAGAGAGAGAGAGAGAGAGAGACAGGCAGAGGGAGAGGGAGAAGCAGGCTCCATGCACCGGGAGCCCGACGCAGGATTCGAGCCCGGGTCTCCAGGATCGCGCCCTGGGCCAAAGGCAGGCGCCAAACCACTGCGCCACCCAGGGATCCCAGTAGGGGATATTAAGTAATGATAAATCTCCCTCTTATACTGATCTTTTCTTGTGAGATTTTAATTGTGCCTGGAAAATAAGACTAATATTTACTTATTCAAAGCTTACTGAATATTGAACTTCAGAATTAGATGTGGTAGATGAAGAGAGTGAAATATGAGATGCTTCAGTCTAAGTGGGATAAAAGGAGCATTGGCTATCTCACATGATATATTCAATTTGGAATTAATCACTTACTGAGTTTCTAATATATCTGACATTGTGCTAGGAGTTGAAAATATGGATGTGATCCCTACTGCAGGAAATCTTAATCTTGCAACAGAGAATTCCACATAATCCAGGGAATTTAGTAATAGACATGATCTTTGGAACATGATCTTTGCATAAGGAGTAAGGGTATCTGTCTCAGGATAGGAGCAGAAAAAATATGAGAAAATTTTTCCTGATTGAATTAATGTCTAATCCAAATTATAAGAGACGGTTACTATTTTTCTAGTTGATCAGAAAACACACACACACACACACACACACGGAAAGAATTAAAGTTTGAAAAAGCATACCTTTGGAGCAACATGAGTCCAGGGTAAGAATCTGCCTTTGTTTATGGCTAACTAGCTGACAGGTTCCATAATGCCATCCACATAAGAGACACTCAATTAATGTGTGATGAATGAAGTCATGCATGGGTGGGTGAATAAATAAACAAAGTGGCAGCATCTGCAGAAAACATGAAGACATATTTTGATACTAATCCATAATTTGTGAGGTAAGTCTGGCAGGGCTGAGACTGGAAGCATATGGGAAGATAGAAGCATAACTACTGACATCCCTATATACCAAATTAAAGAGTGAATTTAGGTTAGGATCTGCTGGAGAAGGAAGAGTCAATATAGAAGAGGGGTATCTGAATGTTCTCAGGTGATTTTCAGTTACCTCCATAAAGTGGATGTAACTTCAACATTACTAATGACATGAAGTTTCCAGAGGGCATAGCAAAAAAGGGATAGCAGTGAGTATTGATGGTCAATGAACTAGACTGAGCACATCAGGACAGTAAGGCAGTGAGATTAAGATATTAATAGTAGATGGAAGAAAGAGGAGATGGTGCTTTCCTTTCTTTAGTGAAGTGGGGTAATAGAAGATGATTTGGGGACTGACCTTAAATATCACCTAAGCGGTTCAACTCCTTAATGTTCACGAACTAATATTGTTCAAATTACAGAGAATGTTAAGTGCCAGAATAAGGGACTTTGATTCAAATACCTTTGAATAGGAAATAGAAGGTCAGACTTTGCAGGGCATTAAACAATGATTAGACAAAAGAAGAGATGACATTTTTCTAATCGCAATAGCTAAGCTTACCTGGCATTTACTACATGACATCCTTTCAATTACCTTACCCATATCAATCTGTTTCATTCTTGCCACAGCTCCAGGTAATAAGTATTATTATTTCTTCCATTTTACTGATTAGAGAATTTAGTATAGTGCTGATGAGCAACTGGCTCAAGGTTACCCAGGCAGTAAATTTCAGAGATGGGACTTAAAATATGTGATATCTGATTGAAAACGCTGTACCTTTGAATATGGCCCCTTGCTGCATGTGGAAGAAACTTTAATCTACCTTTTTTTTTGTTAATAAAGACTCAAAAATATCAGAATTAAAAAAAGAAGTTTCAGTTACTTCTACTAAAGCACATTTTTTTTTTGCCTAGAACTGAACCCTAAAACATGTATTTCCATATAGTGTAAAAGGCTTACGCCTTGGAAGACCCTTACTATAACTTTGGTTTTAACATCTAGATCAATGCATGCATGCACAAAATCTTTGTTTGCTTTTTTGTTAAAATGAGTAAATAATCAATGAGATCAACACTGGAAATTATGGCTGCTAATGGAGGATCTCCCAATTGCAATAGAGGGCTATTTACTAATGCACACTCTCACATACAATGTGGGATGAACTGTGCTTTAGGAATTTACTCTCCTCTGTCACATATAGCAGTTGCTTGGGGTGCTGCCAGTATATTATTGCCAGCATTGCTGCAATAGCTGTAAACATAAAGTGCACCTTGCTTTGCAATAAATTTTCCACACTCTGCGAGGAAGTCAGCAGTACCGTTGAACTCAGACTGGTGGGAAAAAGATTGGCTTTGTCAAGGGTGACTATGACAAGCAGTGAAACTGGAGCAAAGCTGCAGCTCATGGTACATGACATTTTCTAAAACAAAGAAAACCCAAAAAGTTATAGTATTTAAAGGCAACACTGAAAATGACAGCTGGCATACGCTGCAACCCCAGAGATTGCCTTTGCTTTCTGTTCTTCCTCTCCCACATATCTTTCTAGAGCTATTCTCTTTTTTAGCGTGGTGCTTAACTCATCAGTTTATGCGTGAGCACCATGTCATAAAACCCAAAGAACACACATATATACATATTTAAGATCTTTAAATAAAATATCTATGTCTCCTTAAAAAGTTGCTATTCTTGTTTTGCTTGTTTCAATTTACTTATAATTTTGACATATTTTGTCAGGTTTTTCCATTTATAATTAATAGACAGCAAATTATAGATCTTTAATTTAAGGTTTTTGTTCAGTGTGTAAACATTTTCTAAGTCATGCCTCATGTTTTCCTTTCTGATTTATTAACTAAGAGATGAACTTTTTGAAACTGGAAAAAAATTCTATCTGTAGCATCTATTGATCTTTGTACAAAATGGGGAAAATTGAGAAAATAATTAATGAAACAATGTCAATCAGGTTTCTCTTTTTCAGTAAGGTAGCTTCTGCTAGTCAGTTTTCATTTGAGAAAAAATGTGTTGCTTTTTTAGGAGTAGTAAAATGCGGTCAATACTTTAAAATTCCATCTTTACAAGGAAATGCATTAAAAAGAAGTCTGAATGGTCCTGTTCTTTCTCGTTGGAGAATAGGTTTATATTTCAAAGTTTTGTAATCCTATTGCACTTTTTTTTGTCCCAGTTATAAGATAAAAATAACATGAATGCCTTTTAAAAGTTTGTTATATACATGGTACTTAATGCTTCACAACATTAATTTATATCCCCTTCTCCACTTGAGCACAAATAGGTATTACATGCCCTCACACCCTTGAAATAAGTACTGCCACATATTTTCCTTTGGGCACTGAAGTCTGCTTGCAAGTTAACAGCCTTCTCTCTTCCCCTTTTACAGTGGTCATGGTAGCACATCTTGATAGAGAGTGGCCACAAGATTTAAAAAGTTCAGAATGCTGTGCCATAAAATGGAAGTCAGCTGTCCCAAAGGGTCACTGAAACTTGACATAGGATAGCAGGAGCAAGAAATAAATTTTGGTTGTAAAGCCAACTGGGATCTGGTGTTTCTTGTTATGAAAATATAACTAGTGTATTCTGAGATAAAAAGTAAACCATTTCAAGCAACAATTAAATGTTGCACACAACCTAAACTACAACAACTATATTTCTAAAGGTAGTTGTCTATGACTATGACAAACGAGCCCATTAAAATGTTATAGACTCATAATACTTAACCCTTTAAAATACAACCGGTAAGGATTAACATAATGTGTGACTATTCTTATTTATGAAAAAAGAATGGAGCTACAGAAACCACAGAATGAAGTGGCTGTTTGATAATTAATGAACTGAGACACATTCATATATGTGTGCAATTCACATGTATACGCTGTCACTCCTAGAACCTAAACAAAGAAAGGATCACATCAAATTCAGTAAGTGATGATAACTCTATGTGGTGTGTGTATATGTATGTGTGTGTGTGTGAGAGAGAGAGACAGAGACAGAGAAAAATTAAAGTGGGGATAAAATGAGGCAGTATTAACAGCATGGAAAGTCTCCTAGTCATATTCCTATACCTAGAAGCCACATTGGTATGTAGAAAAAAGTTCTCATCAGTGGACTCCAATTGTAAAATCAAGTCTTCACGGATATCCTTAGGCATTTGAAGAAACATCTATGTGGAAGAATCTGGTGAAACATGGAAGGTGAATAACTGGGACTAATCAAGCTTATAAGTCAAAGCTCCAGTGCTATGGACTGAGTTATGTTTCAAATTCAAAGTCATGAAATGCATATTAGAATGAGATACACACAGTCCTAACTACATAAATATTTCCTTGGCCTAAATTTTGTAACAAATTTTCAAAATCAAAAGCAAATCACTGAAATATAATGAAGAGTGATAATATAATGAAGAGTGAATATAATGAAGAGTGAATATAATGAAGAGTGATAATATAATGAAGAGTGATAGCTGACATAGAGAGGTCTTATTGCACGGCAAGATTCAAAACAAAGCTCTAGACATGAGACTATATGATTCTTAAGATTTTACCAAACATAAAGAATGTGACAGGCACCCAGAGTCTTTACCCAAACTGAAGAGTGCAAAAGAATAAATAAAAAGAAAGAAAAAAAAATGAGATAGTCACTTGATTTCTCCAGGGTTCTTTGCAGAAACCCAGTTACAAAATATAACAGTAATATCAACAAAATTATAAAGAACAAAATAGTTATGTCTCAAAAGTTGACATTCAAATAAAAAAAGGGCATTCTTAAATTTGAAAACATTTGGAAATAGAAAATCTACAAGCTCCTTAAAGAAAAATTAAGACGTACCAATTAATCTAGTCAAATATGAGAGAAGAGAGAATTAAGAAGCATTTTTTTTTAAAAAGTTAAAATTCTGGAATGGTAAGGCTATAGTAAAAAAAAAAATTGTGAAAGAGAAGGAATGGAATACCAATAAAGAAGAAGGAAATTTTGGTAGAATGAAGCAGGCTGAGAAAGATTGAAAGGTAGGAATGAATGCCAGCAAGGACTTGCAGTGGCCATGTCTAAGATCAGTATCTGGGAGTTCTGAGGAATATTGATAAATTTGGGAAGCTGTAGGTATAAAACACATTAGGAAAGAAATTACAAAATAATATGAAACAAATTTTTGTTGATTATAACATATTCTGAAAAATTATACAGGGTTGATTAGAAAAGAGAAGAAATAGAATTAACAGAACTATGAGTTTATTATAATAATCTCTATGCAAGGGGAGTAAAAAGATAAGATGAATGAAATACAATGATGGACACAACTGACATCTTGAATTGGGGAAAGAAAAAGAAGGTAGAAAGAGTGCTGCTCTAATGAAAGAGAGAAGGTGTAAATTTACTTCATTTCACAGTGTTGTGTTTGAATTGTGGAACATCCAAGTGGTAATGTTAAGAGAGTTTGAAATACATATAATGGAATATAACTCAACCATCAAAAATAATGAAATCTTGCCATTTGCAATGATGTGGATGGAACTAGAGTGTGTTGTGCTAAGCAAAATAAGTCAATTAGAGAAAGACAAATACCATATGATTTCCCTTATATGTGAAATTTAAGAAACAAAACAGATGAACATAGGAGAAGGGAAAAAAAGAGAGAAGGAGCAAACCAGAAGAGACTCAATTATAGAGAACAAACTAAAGGTTGCTGGAGGTGAGGTGAGCTGGAGATGGGCTAAATGGGTGATGGGCATTAAGAAGGGTACTTGCTGTGATAAGCACTGATGGTTGCCAGGAGAGACAGGAGTGGGAGGATGGGCAAAACAATTGAAGGGGAGTGAGAAATACAGACTTCCAGTTATGGAATGAATAAGTCATGGGAATAAAAGGTACAGCAGAGATAATACAGTTAATGATACTATAATAGTGTTTTATGGTGTTAGATGGTATATACACTTGTGGTGAGCATAGCATAATGCATTAACTTGTTGAATCACTATGTTGCAATACCTCAAGCTAATGTAACATGGTGTGTCAACTATACTCAAATTTTTTTAATAAAATAAAATAAAATTGAAACTCAGAATAGATGAATTCTTTGAGGATGAAAATACAAAAATAAACAATGAGACAGAAATTCATTTGTACTCAGTGTATGAGAGGAGCAGAAATAGGCAATCAATGAGAGTAACAGCTTGTAAAGAGGTGAAAGAAAAAGAAAGAGAAAGAAAGAAAGAAGAAAAAGAAAGAAAGAAAGAAAGAAAGAAAGAAAGAAAGAAAGAGAAAGAAAGAAAAAAGAAAACAAAGGAAGGAAGGAAGGGAGGGAGGGAGGGAAGGAAGGAAAGAGGTATAATTTAGCATTACACAGGCAAGAATGGAGATTATCTAATTAATTTATGGATTGGCAGTTAACACTATCAAATGCTATATGTCAAAGGGTTCAGCCAGGGAAGCAGAAACTCTATGAGTTTAACTGTAGGAAACTTTTTAAAAATAGGAATTAGACTATGCACAACTTTGAGAGATGGAGATGTAAAGGCATCAAAAGGAAATGAAAAAAACAATCCATAGAATTGGAGAAAATATTTGTAAATCACACATATAGCAAAGGACTTGTATTGAGAATTTATTTTAAAAAACTTTTATGATAACAAAAAAGTCAAATAGCTCAATTTAAAAATTAAGAAATTATTAACAATCTGTATATCTTATTTTTTTAAAGTCTATTGATGTCTTCTGCTCAATTCTTAACTGGATTATTTGTTTTTTGGGGGCATTGACTTTAATAAGTTCTTCAGAGATATTGGATACTAACCCTTTATCAGATATGTCATTTGCAAATATCTTCACTCACTCTGTATGTTGCCTTTTAGTTTTGTTAATTGTTTCCTTCACTGTGCAGCTTTTAAGCTTGATGAAGTCAGAAGTTTCTTTTTGCTTTTGTTTCCTTTGCCTCAGGAGACCAGTCAAGACAAAAGTTGCTATGTTTGATGTCAAAGAGGTTGATGCTTGGGTTCTCCTCTGGGATTTTGATAGTTACCTATCTCATATTCATGTCTTTCATCCATTTTGAATTTATTTTTGTGGATGGTGTAAGAAAGTACTCCAGTTTCATTCTTTTGCATGTTGCTATCCAGTTTTCCTAGCACCATTTGTTGAAGACTGTCTTTTTTCCATTGGATATTCTTTTCGGCTTTGTTAAAGATCAGTTGACCATATAGTTGTGGATTCATTTCTGAGTTTTCTCTTCTGTTCCATAGATCTGTCTGTTTTGTGCCACTACTGTACTGTCTACAGTTTTGCAGGATAACTAGATGTCTGAAATTGTGATGCCTCCAGCTTTGTTTTTCTTTCTTTCTTTCTTTCTTTCTTTCTTTCTTTCTTTCTTTCTTTCTTTTTACTATGCTCAATATCATTCATTATCAAGGAAATATAAATCAAAGTTACAATGAGATATCAGCTCACATCTGTCAGAATGGCTAAAATTAACAACACAAGAAACAACAGATGTTGGCCAGGCTGTGGAGAAAGGGGAATCCTCTTTCATTGTTGATGGGAATGCAAAGTGGTGTAGCCACTCTGGAAAACAGAATGGGAGAATGGGAGTTTCTCAAAGGTTAAAAATAGAATTACCCTAAAGATCCAGCAATTGCACTACTAGATATTTAAGCAAAGAGTAAAAAAGGAATACTGATTCAAAGGGGTACATATACCATGATGTTTATAGCAGCATTATCAATCATAGCCAAATTATGGAAAAAGCCCAAATGCCCATCAATTGATTAATGAATAAAGAAGATATGAAATGGAATATTACTCTACCATAAAGGAGAATGAAATCTTGCCATTTGCAATAACATGGATGGAGCTAGAGAGTATTATGCTAAGTGAAATAATTCATTTAGGAAAAAGACAAATACTGTGTGATTTCACTCATATGTGGAATTTATGAAATATGAAAAATATGAATTTATGAAACAAAACAGATGAACATGAGGGGGGGGGGAACCAGAAAGCAGACTCTCAATTAGAGAACAAACTAAGGGTTACTGGAGGGGAGGTGTGGGGAGGGTTAAATAGGTGATAAGTACTAAGGAGTACACTTGTTGTGATGAGCACTGGGTGTTTTATGTAAGTGATGATAAATAATTAATTAGTATTAATTATTAATTAAATTATTAGTATTAATTAAATAAGTAATTTAATGAATTAAATTAAATTTAAATTCTACATCTGAAACTAATCTTACACTATATGGTAACTAACAGGAATTTAAATAAAAACTTGAAAAAGAAAAAAATCAGAAATTATTTAAATAGAATTTTTATCCAAAGAAGACATACATGGCCAATACGCATGTGAATAGACTTTCAACCTCATTACCCATTAGGGAAATGTAAATCTAAACCAAAATGAGAGGCCACATCACACTAAGAAGGCTATATCAAAAATACAGATGAAACAAATTTTAGAAACCCTTGAAATTGTTGGTGAACTTATAAATTCTTGACAGGAATTTAAAATGAGATAGCCACCTTGCAAAACAGTTTGACAGTTCCTCAAAATGTAAATGTGGAGGTATCCTATATCACCCGGCAATTCAATTATTGTGTGTATACCAAGAGAAATGAAAATATATGACTACATAAAAACTTGTACAAGAATATTTATAAGGGCATTATTTACAAAAACAAAATGTGAAAATAACCTAAATGTCTAACAGTTAATGAATAGATAAGCAATCTTCCCTATGTACATATAAGGAAATGTTACTTAGTAATAAACAAAGAATAGAGTATCAACATGTGCTACCTCATGAACTAACCTTTAAAACATTCTGTTAAGTGAAAGAAGCTAATCAAATTATCACATGCTGTAATATGCCATTTGTGTGAAATTTCCAGAACAGGCAGATGCATAGAGACAGGAATTAGCATTGGCCTTGAGCTGTTGGTAGGTGGGAAGAGGAGTCAGAGAGGAGAATGAGAATGACTAATGCACAAGATTTCTTTTGGAAGGGTTGAAATATTCTCAAATTAGATTATGCTGATGGTCGTACAAATCTATAAATACACTAAAAACCATTGATCTGTATGCACACCTTACTGGGTAAGTTTTGTGGTATGAAAAATATATCTTGATAAAGCTTTAAAATATTATTCTGTTAAAATTATTTAAAAAATAAAAAATGAGAGGGGCACTTGACAGGATGAGCACTGGGTGATATGCTATATTGTAGCAAATTGAACTCCAGTAAAAGATAATTTAAAAAAATAAAAATAAATAAATAAATAAATAAATAAATAAATAAATAAATAAATAAATAAATAATGGGTTTTTTGTTTTATGGCTTTTTAGTAATATACTACTTTCTCCCCTCAGCATGTATGCATATATATTTATGTAAAATAGAATTTTACACTTAACTGACTTAGTTACCTATACCTTAGTTCCTTTTCTTACTACTGTCTCATAAACTTTGTATACATGGTCCTTTAACCTTCTTAGGTGACATACTTCTGTCCATTTTTTCTTTTTGTTTTGTGTTTGTGTATAATTACACTCTTTTTTCTTTAAAAATAATACGGAAATAGGAAGACATAAAATACCCATATCCAGTCACTTATATGTTATTATAACCTGCTCTGAAATTCTCTCGTAACTCCTCTGACTATTTGAAGAGCAGTTCTTGTGATCAAGAACTGCGGGTAGCAAATTTTAGATGTGCATATCAATATTAGTCAAGTAAAGCTGATATTAGAATATGTAAGTTAGTACTGGAAGTGTCAAAATAGGATGTTTATAACAAAGTTTCACATATAATGTGTAGCTGATATAAATAGAAGGTAATATTTAGAGAAATTTTATTTAACAAGTTATGATTTATGAAGAAATTCTAATTAGTAATTTAAAAATGCTGACATCATTTTCCATTAATACATGCAGTACAGGAAAACCTGAAAGTACATCTATTTCTCATATAATTGATTCTTAAAGTTAAGATGGTAACATAGTTTACAAACTCTAAGACTTTATGAACAATTAGAATAAAAATACCACAATAGTACCTCCACCTGCATGTGTAAACATTTATAAAGTCAACTGAGTCGACACTTTCATATTTGGTAAATTTTTTGTGTCTGTAAGTTCATCAATATAGACAGAATAGTTAACCTATAATCCTCTAACCACTGCCTTTTTTTAACTATTTATTTCCTTGACCTCTCTTTCCCTCCATAATCTCTGCTAATTAGCCCCCACTGTATTTTTATTCAGTTTGAACGAACTAGCATTTAGAACTTAAATATAATTTATAACCTTTCCGGAGTAGCCATCTTACAATCATGTGGTGGCAATTAATCTGACGATTATTAATGACCCTGGATGCATATAACCTTAATTAAAAATGTTCTTTGGCATAGAAATATGAGAGTAATAAGAAACAGTAGAATTCCAATGAAGTTTTAAAAGTATTTTGAAAAAAAAAAGAATATTTTAACAATTTGCATTGGTTCCTTCATTAAAATAAGGAAAGCATCTTTAAGAAATAATATTTTAGTTGTGTATATAAATAAAATATGTATATATACATATGTGCATATATATGTACACCATGTAGGTACCCATATTAGCAAAGAGATAAATCTATTTGCATTTGTGTATAGCAAAAAGTTATGTTCCAATAATGTTGTGGATGAATAATAAATAAATATCTGCATAAAATTAAGTAGGCTTTTCTAATTGAGGAATGCTGCTATCTTTGGATTCCTGACCTAGCATTTAATGGGAAATTGAAAAAAAGGAAAAGAAAAATAGACCAGATGTTACCTCCACCAAAAAAAAAAAAAAGTGTAATCCTAAGAGTTCGTCCTAGAAATGAACAGTGTGACTCACTTTAATAAAATTTATTTACAGTTGTGCTATACTCTCTCAGTGTCCACAGTTTTGAAGTAAGCCTAGGATTTTTTGAGAAGTTAAGTGAACCTATGTCAGTCAAGTACTTATAATGGACATAGATCAGTCCTGGGTTCTTTATTAAATCCATGAAGAAGTGAAACAATCTTCTGTCTTATAAAGTGCTTATAACTTTACAGAAAGATGACCAACACTCATATACACGTGAATGAAGTAGACGAAAACATTCTAAAAAGATCTGGTGCTGTAAGAGGTCAATTTTCTCCCTATAATCCATGTTGTGAGTTGTGTAATGCAAAGTAGTTTTCTCCTTCAGTTATCTAAACACAGTAGAGAAGGTAATAAAAGAAGTTGATTTTTAAAAACCCAACAGAAACACTGATTAAATTTAAGTTGACATTTTCTAAAAACTAAGATGCACAGGTATATTTAAGATTCCACTAATCTAATTTTGAGCATGATAATATTTAAATATTTGCATTATAGTTTAGCTAAATTTTTCTTTCCTGAAGTAGTGCCCTAGACAACTATTTAAGACTAATAACAAAAATAAAGACAACAGAATTTTTATTAGTCAATCTCTTACTTTATGAGTGGGTAATAATTTTTTAAAGATTTTATTTATTTATTCATGAGAGACACAGAGAGGAGGCAGAGACACTGGCAGAGAAGCAGGCCCCATCAGGAGGCTGGATGCGGAGCTCCATCCCAGGACCCCGGAATCACGTCCTGAGCCAAAGGCAGACGCTCAACAACTGAGCCACCTAGGTGTCCCTAAATATATTATATTTTAAGAAATACTGGATATAGCTTTAGAAATGACACCTATGATGATATCAAATAGAAATGAGAGAAGTTCTTATTAACACCTACTCTACTTGCATATATTCATTATGATAATTACCAGCAGGATAAATTGATACTGTAAGCTCTAACTGTTACCTCTGCAAGATCAACATTTCAACAGAATCTTCAAATCAAACTTAATTTGGTTTACACTGCCCATATCTAAATGGTAGATCTCAGAGAACATGTGGAATAAATGAAGAAAGTATCCTTATTTCCAAGTCACTTATTTCTACACAAACGTTTATGAAGTCAGTTGGATTGTCACCCAAGAAACAATAAGACCGCTGAGTTTTTAACATTTTCATATGCTTAAAATCTCTTCCCTCCCTTATCAGAAGAGTTGAGGACCGATATTTCATTTACTTTCCTTTTTTCTTAAATTTTTATTTATTTATGATAGTCACACACAGAGAGAGAGAGAGAGAGAGAGAGAGAGAGAGAGAGAGGCAGAGACATAGGCAGAGGGAGAAGCAGGCTCCATGCACCGGGAGCCCAACATGGGATTCGATCCTGGGTCTCCAGGATCGCGCCCTGGGCCAAAGGCAGGCGCCAAACCGCTGCACCACCCAGGGATCCCTACTTTCCTTTTTTTTTAAATAATAAATTTATTTTTTTATTGGTGTTCAATTTGCCAACATACAGAATAACACCCAGTGCTCATCCCGTCAAGTGCCCCCCTCAGTGCCCGCCACCCAGTCACCCCCACCCCCCACCCTCCTCCCCCTCCACCACCCTAGTTCGTTTCCCAGAGTTAGGAGTCTTTATGTTCTGTCTCCCTTTCAGATATTTCCTACCCATTTCTTCTCCCTTCCTTTCTATTCCCTTTCACTATTATTTATATTCCCCAAATGAATGAGAACATAGAATGTTTGTCCTTCTCCGATTGACTCATTTTACTCAGCATAATACCCTCCAGTTCCATCCATGCAGAACTCAACGAAATCAAGACCAGAAGAACTGTGGAACAGATCAACAAAACCAGGAGTTGGTTCTTTGAAAGAATTAATAAGATAGATAAACCATTAGCCAGCCTTATTAAAAAGAAGAGAGAGAAGACTCAAATTAATAAAATCATGAATGAGAAAGGAGAGATCACTACCAACACCAAGGAAATACAAACGATTTTAAAAACATATTATGAACAGCTCTACGCCAATAAATTAGGCAATCTAGAAGAAATGGACGCATTCCTGGAAAGCCACAAACTACCAAAACTGGAACAGGAAGAAATAGAAAACCTGAACAGGCCAATAACCAGGGAGGAAATTGAAGCAGTCATCAAAAACCTCCCAAGACACAAGAGTCCGGGGCCAGATGGCTTCCCTGGGGAATTCTATCAAACGTGATATACCTATTCTTCTAAAGCTATTTGGAAAGATAGAAAGAGATGGAGTACTTCCAAATTTGTTCTATGAGGCCAGCATCACCTGAATTCCAAAACCAGACAAAGACCCCACCAAAAAGGAGAATTACAGACCAATATCCCTGATGAACATGGATGCAAAAATTCTCAACAAGATACTAGCCAATAGGATTGAACAGTACATTAAGAAAATTATTCACCATGACCAAGTAGGATTTATCCCCGGGACACAAGGCTGGTTCAACACTCGTAAAACAATCAATGTGATTCATCATATCAGCAAGAGAAAAACCAAGAACCATATGATCCTCTCATTAGATGCAGAGAAAACATTTGACAAAATACAGCATCCATTCCTGATCAAAACTCTTCAGAGTGTTGGGATAGAGGGAACATTCCTTGACATCTTAAAGCCATCTGTGAAAAGCCCACAGCTTCATTTACTTTCCAAATTTGTAGATATTGTTATTATCTGTCACTTGCATAGCAGCTCTAGAAACAAACAGGTAGTCACTTTTTGTTACCAGAATTGCCAGTTCTGTCATCAAATTACCTTTCTTTATGATTGATCATCACTTGCATGCTTAGAATGTTATTTTTATATTCCTAATCTTCACATAACTAACGTGTGTGTGTGTGTGTGTGTGTGTGTGTGTGTGTGTGTTGTTCTCCTTTATATTCTAACATGTCAATCCTTTTATGGTAATATATTTTCCTCTACCTACTTTTCCATTTCCCATTACATACTAGGCCAAGAATAAGAAAACAGACTTCTCCAAAAGCATTGGAATTTTTAGAAAATTTAGCAAATCAATTTTTGATTAGAGACTCTAGTAAAAAAAACAGCCTCCCTTGTGTAGTTTATCAATTAAAACTGAAGATGCATTAGCTTTGACTTACAATAAAATAATATTCTTCTATAGAAAAGCTTCTTTGTATATTCATTAATTTGTTTTTAAAATTATGTTTTAAAAAAGGAATACGTTTAAATCTTTCCAGGTGTCAGACACAGTTGAATTGCAACAGAATATGGCCTATGGGGCTTTTTCCCTTTCAAAGAGATGTGAAGGAGAAACCTTTTAACAGGTGTCTCATGAAATTTGGCTCAGTAAGCCTGAGGTCTCTCAAGAGCCTGCAGTGTTAAGAGAAGTAGAATACTGATGGAGAAAAGAAGGAGGGAGGGAAGAAAAAGTAAAACTGGAGCTTACATGCCTGTCAGCTCTCATAAAGGAAATAATAGCTCGACAATATGTGTGTGATCGGATGGCAAATTTTACTAAGGATCTTTGATTTAGTTATTTTTTAAATTTAGTTATTTTTAATTGCATTGTCTTGCATCATAAATCACTCACAAAAGTTAAAATAAATTTTAAAATATACATATTATCCCCTTCATTATTAGAGTAGAAGACTTCCCTTCTCCACTCCCTCCCCTGTACAATTATTAAGTTAAATGGTCCATATGTATCACCACCCTTGGGGAAGATCCATTTTTATGGAACAATCTTCATCTTGACCCAGTCAGTAAAAATTGAATTTTACTGTATTATGATTCACATTTTATGGGCATAGGAACTAAAGAGCAATTACGTCAAGCACCTTACAACAACTGCTGCAAGTGTGACTAGAAATCAGGTCCCTTTATTGTGATTTATATATTGGAATTATAAAGAGAATACATAGCATAAATGTTTATAATATATTACAGATACATAAAATAGGCTAATTCGTCATGGATGAACTGCTCATGGTGATGTAGAACCACAATGAAAACACGAGGCCTCCTGGAGGGAAACTATGCATTCATTGTTTCTATCGTAGTCCAGCTTTGAGGCTGATTCAAGGAGACATGCTGCTTAAAAAGTTTCAGTGGTGCTGATGCGAAAATCTAATATTTATGACACAGAAGTGACTTTCCTATTTTTTAAAAATATATTTCTAATACTTAGACCAATGTTTCCTCTGTTGTTTGTACTCCATGCATACTGGTTAAATACATAAATACATCATCAACCCATTCTCTTTTGTTCTTGCTAGAGTATTGAACCACCAAGTAGAAAGCATGATCCAGAGTGCTCCCTTCCCAGCCATATCTCCATGCACCTGCCCCGTGGTGCTTCCTTCAACACACTACCTCTCATCTAGCCCAATATTGTGATGATATCATGCAGTATTCTTTTTTAATGAAATCTGAACATGGCTGTGTTGGAGGAGCTAATTGAAAGGACACGACCAGCAGTTGACCCTCAATCTGGACCTGGACAATAGGAGTTTCCTCAACCTACCTTCCCCTGTGCTTGGACCATGTGCTACACTTGTCTTCCCTGCACTAGAAGGATGCAACCTAAGGACACAACCTTGAGAGAGCAGTGTGTTTGCACCATCTAGATGGTAAACATAACTGAGTCCAGTTAAGGCCTCGATATAAACTTCTAAGATTTTGGCAGGTAGGTGTGGAAATCTCTTGGTCCTGCAACTGCCTAAGACAAGCTTCATATGTAAGTTCTCTTACTCTTTGAAACCTGTCACCTATCAATCTAGAACAACATGCCTCTTTCCTCAGTATTTCATTGCCATGTTTTTATAGGTCCAGTTTGCAAACCGATACATTAAGAAGAAAGAGAAAAAATATTGATAATACTAATAATTGGTATTCATAACATGATACTTTATTATAGTAAAACCCAGATCATAAAATTGTTTCTTACTAAACACAAAAATCTAAAAAAAAAAAAATCCCATTAATAAGCACATTTCTTCGTAAGAAGATTATTTTATCCCAAAATAGTGGCAACAGCAATAATAAAAAAAAAAAAAAAAACATGCAAATGTCCACTAGAACAAATTAGAGCCATGGTAAGTAATTTAAGTTATGACTCAATATTCAAAAATCTATTTTAAAATTATAACTCTTTTGGAGTGTTATTGTCTATAGTTCACATTGCCTTTTATGATATTTTAATGTTACTTTCAACAAAATAATATGAACTATACTAATAAGAATAGACCTGCAGTTAATTTTTGAAAAAAAAAAAACTTTTAATGGTCATTATATGAATACATTATATGTGTTATCTTTCAGTGGATTAATCAACATTGTGAGACTTTTTTTCCCCTGAAGGCATATCCTGTGTGTCTTCACCTGAAGAATCACCCGCTGATGCAATTAAATGAGGCCTTTGTTGCTTGACTAAGTGAAACACATACCAATACCAATGCTCAGTGAACAGGTTTCATCAGCTTAAGGAACTCATCGTTCAACACCTTCTACTGGTCTTACCATTACGCAGCTTTACCATCTGCATTATTTGGATACTGTAATAAGAGCAGTCTCTTGGGTGGTGAAGCTCATTAAAAGTTTTTAAGTCTTTATTCAAAAGGTTAGACTTTCAACATGTTTCTCAACAAGAGATCTCCATTAAATTAATTAAAAAAAAAAAGGCACAGTCAGAGGATTCTATTTACATAGGGGGAAAATGAATACAATAAGGATTGAGACCTGTTCGCAAATCTTTGACTGGATTAGAGGAAAGCAGATGGAAAACTAGGCAGATGAATATGGGAAATTAAAATGACCAGGTAGGAAATAGCTTGAGAGCGCTTTTGGGTGGGTGAAAATAGCATGAAACACAAAGTTAAGTTATTATTGCAAATAAGCAGAACTCGACTTCCCAGTCTCCGTGTCTTCCTCTGATATGCTCATCTGCTACCACCATGTCCTACAGAATTAAGTCTCTGCTTAGTTTCTAAGTCAAGATGAATGGGAGCCAAGGAGGAAGTGACTGCTTATCTGGCCCCAGTCAAATTACATTATAGGGTTTATCTCAACACAGTGTTGCTACTACTGGGTCACTTTTGCAGGTTTCCTGGCTGTAGATATAGAGTTTTTTTTTTTTTTTCTTTTTTTTTGTACGTGGTTTGCCTTCTGCTTTAGTTAGTGGGGGTGTGCTAGTTTCCCAGTAAATGGGGGGCTTATGGACATTCATCACTTCATTTATTTGGTAATTTACTAAGAAAGTATTAATGAGCAACTACTATGTGGTAAGGTCTGTGCTAGGTGCTGGGAGATAGTGGAGAACAAGACACTGATGTGGCCCGTAAGAATGAGTTGGAGGGCAGCTGTCAGGAACCAGGCATTTGTATATAGCATGAGAACAGCTGCATCAGGGTTAAGCAGAAAAAGCGATGAGAACAACACGGATAACAAGAGCAAACCAGGTATCTAATCCAATCAGGGCATCGGGAGTGTGGGCTGAGACCTGGTGGTGTAGGAGGAATTTTTTAGGATGAAAAAGGAGAAATTAATTTGGGAGCTTTCTAGTGACACAGCATGTACAGGAATACAGACATAAGTGAAATCATTTTATTCCTTGCTACTCATTGAAAGTAGTATGGAATTTGACGAGAAGGTGAGTGAGACAAGAGATGAGTGGGGGGAAAGAAAGATAATGCAGATCCATCATTAGAAATGGCAAAGAAGGGCAGCCCGGGTGGCTCAGCAGTTTAGCGCCTGCCTTCAGCCCAGGGCCTGATCCTGGAGACCTGGGATCGAGTCCTATGTCGGGCTCCCTGCATGGAGCCTGCTTCTCCCTCTGCCTCTCTCTCTCATTCTCTGTGTATCTCTCATGAGTAAATAAATAAAAACTTAAAAAAAAAAAAAGAAAGAAAGAAAAGAAATGGCAAAGAAAAATAAATCCGGAGGAAGGAAAGTGAGGCTTCCTTCATTCCAAAAGGCTGTTGCAGTAAGGGAGAATGCTCTGACCCCAGCATTGGCAGTGATCTCAAATAAAACAAAACAGAAAGAGGCTTCTTTTATAGGGCAGGATAAGCAGGGATGGCAGGGACTTTGAGGGGAAACTGGGCAGGTTGGGAGGAGCGAGCAGACAGCCTGCCTGGGGCAGTTCCACAGGAAATGTTGCTGTGCTCAGCCAGTTCTTGGAGTGAGCGTCTTCTGTACTTCTATGTCTGCCTCCAAACCGAACCTTGGGGATGGGCCAAAGTCCAGAGGCCTGTAGGGAACACAGAGGCCTGACCAAAGCTCGGTCAAGCCAAGCCAGTGGGTAAGGAATGGACAATTGTGAACTTGGACAAGACTCAAGCAACCTGCCAGCCCATTATTTGCCAGCCAGTTTCCCTTGACACTAAGTCCTAGACTCCCATTTTTTGTTAGAGAACTCTCCAATTTGGAAGGGACTGGTTCCTCAGGCCTGGCACGCCATCATCTTGCTGCCCAAACTCTGCCAAAATTGGTTTGACAGGTTTGCCTGCCCTTGTAACACACTGCATTGGAAACTGCAATACCTCGGGGCAGCCCGCCTCCCATCCACCCCTGGCTGGGGGGCAGCAGCTTCCGTCAGCCTTCACTTGGAAAAGAACAGCCTGACTTGAGTCAGGTCAGGGGATTTCATGCTCAGAACAGTTTCTTATACTTCTCTGTAGCTCTCTGTATTTTCAAATTACTGTATTTTGTGCAGTTTGGGGAGCCTTGAGCAGGATTCTTTCCAGATGCCAAAATTATTTCAGGAATAGCAATTATAACAGCAGAGATTATTGAATGCATTGAAATGTGAAGATTTCATATTTTTATATGCATTTTGCATATTGGTTCGGACTATGGCTGGAAAAAAGATCCAGAAAAATGCATGTTAGTCCAGTCATGTTTCTTCACATTATTTTTAAAATCTTAATTATTCGGATTAGGTATGTGTCTTTTTAAATTTTTGTTTTTGTTATGTACCTTGAAGTCACATTTTGTCCAAACCTCAGGCTAAACCCCAGGACAAGATATTCAAATTCTGATATTTAAAAAAACATAACTTGCAATTTTATTCTTATTTTTTAAAGAAATAGCATTTTACAAAAGTCAGGTCTAATTCATTTAATTAATTAAAGTCTAATTTAATTTTTATAATTTTAGCAAGGTTCATCTCGAGTAAAAAAAAAACAAAAAACAAAACAATGACAGAATAATAGGCCATATTTTTAAAAATTCAGTTTTATTACTGCACACTATGGCTAAACTAGGCTAACAAAATATTGCCTAGCAGAGGGAAACGGCTTTAATGATCAAGTAAGAAAGAATCGTAATTAGCTCTGAAAAACTTTTACATTATTAATTTGCTTAGCAAACCACTTTTTGCAAAGGAAAAAAAAAAATCTCTTCTCAGTCCTTCACACTCCTTATCCCTGCAGTTAGGAGTTCCAGATACTTTGCCAATTCAGTTATCTCTGACACACTGACATATCATACAAAAATAGGCAACCTAAATGTTGATTTGTTGCAATTATGAATAAGAATAGCTGATATTTTTCTTGTCTTTTTGTTTGAATCTTGCTCAGAGTAAAAGAGTGTATTTATTTATTTATTTATTTATTTATTTATTTATTTATTTACACAAAGGTTGGAGAAGTAGTGGTTACAGAACTTCCAGAGAGAAGAGTCACTTGAGGACAGAAGCCAGGACAGAGGTGTTATTTCTAAGGCCAAAGACAAAGAGGAGGCCAGTCGTCAAAGGCAAGGGGAGAGCCCAGGCCTGATCCACAGCAAGATCAGCTGGGGGGGGGGGGGGCGGAAGTGGGTGCTCTTAGTGATATCTCTATCCTAGCTGCTGTCTGCTTTTACAACCTCATCTTCAGCACACAATGAGAGGAAGAGTGAAGAAACATGACTGGAGGTGATATGATTAATATTTCAAATTGTAACATAGAAGGGGCTCCTTTCTGTGTGATCCTTATAAAGCCACTACTCAATAGATATTAAAAGCAAGCCACATACATCCTTTATGTTGTCTGGTAGCCGTATTTTTCAAAATTTAAAGAGAATAAATTTATCTTAAGAATGTATTTCATTTAATTCAACATATCGTAAAATGTTATCTTTTTAGTGCGTAATAAAAATTACTAATGGCATCTTATACCTTGTTTTTAGTTTTTTCTGTTTTGTTTTGTTTTTATAATAAGTCTTTTACAGGCTGTTGGTGTTTGGTCCCTGGAGGATATCTCCATTTGGACTAGCCACATCTTCTTTGCTTAGTAAGCCCCAGGACCACAAGCGAAATTCTCCCCTCCTCACTATGCTTTACATTGTGAGTCATTTCTGGGATGCTATTCAGTCAACTACTAAGAAACACAGCCAAGGTGAGACTGAAATTTGGTATTGATTAGCAAGTTAGTCAGCTGACCCCAAATTCTCTAGAATACTCTACATTGTATGATGACTGGTTTTCAAACTTTTCTCTGTGTGTTTTTTGTTTAAATTAAAGAAATATCTCATTGTACTTGTGAAGAGGCACTTTTCAAAACCTTTTATTTTGATCCTTGTAGACTCATTTCTCACATTCTCTCAATTTTTGTTCTCAAGCTTAATTTTCTGCTAAAATATTCCAAAAAGATTCTAATGCTATCTTTGCAATTGTTAATTATTTTGCATAAAGAATAGCACCTGTTCATGTGATTTTTTTTCTTTGAGGATGGTGGGATTACTGATATTACTTAAACTATATGAATAATTCCATAAATTGTGAGTTCTTTAGTTTACTATAAGGAATTTATAATATTAAGGCAAATCATAGTTTAAAATCATCAAACATTTATTTATTTATATTAAATTAAAAAAATATTTTATTTACTTATTTATTCATTCATGAGAGACAGAGAGAGAGGCAGAGACACAGGCAGAGACACAGGCAGAGGGAGAAGCAGGCTCCGTGCAGGGAGCCTGATGTGGGACTTGATCCCGGGACTCTAGGATCACACCCTGGGCTGAAGGTGGCACTAAACTGCTGAGCCACCCATGGATCCCAGATTATCAAATAGTTAGAAATGGCAGAAGTAAAACCAGTGAATCACTAAAGAAGTAATTAGTAAAGGTTTATTTTGCACACAACAAAAGCCAGTTTGCAGACCTGGAGGTCTCAAACCAAGACATTTAATGAGGTTCAAGAGTATAATGTTATAAAGTAGCTCATATAGTGAGAAAGTAGAGAGTATTTATTATCTACAGTGGTTGCTTATAACGTTAGAATTTTTGTAAATAATAGGAAATTGTTCCATGGTTATTCCATCTCCACCTTGGGAAACATTTCAAGCTTTGCTTCTGATTTCCAGAGGCTTATGAAAGAAATGATCATGGTTGAATTAGTCTTGCAAAATAAGCTAAATTAAGTTTTGTTCTTATGACTAAACTGGTTGTGTCTGTTCAGAGAATTCTCAAGGCTGTTCTCCATTTGATTGTGATTTTAAGAGGATGATACAGAACCTGTATCCCCCTAAGAAATTCTGTACCTATTTTAAAAGTTTATCTTCAAAGATAGGGCATTGAAAATAACCCTGATGATATGGGACAAGGAGTCATTGAACTGGATGGTCCATTTGCAGCAGCTTCTTTTGAGTTGTTTAAAGGTGTTAACAAATAAAGTGTTATTGAGACATCATTCTTCCCAGTAAGGTATCCAGCTTCAGTTCAGAGTCAAAGTAGAGAATCAATCTGCCCAAAGATGTTAATCATATCCTTCCTTTTTTTTTTTTTAATTTTATTTATTTATTTATGATAGTCACAGAGAGAGAGAGAGGCAGAGACACAGGCAGAGGGAGAAGCAGGCTCCATGCACCGGGAGCCCGATGTGGGATTCGATCCCGGGTCTCCAGGATCGCGCCCTGGGCCAAAGGCAGGCGCCAAACCGCTGCGCCACCCAGGGATCCCAATCATATCCTTCCTATTACTGCTGCAAGAGAATAAGAATTTGCCAGGAAGAATGCAGCAGTCAAGAAAAAAAAAAGAAAAAGACAAAAGCATAGCAGAGATCTAGTGATTTTTCCCCTCCAAAAAAATATTGTCTTCAATCTACCTGAAAAAGAAATATAGTAGATGGTCGAGAGAAAGAGAGAAAGATTGATTCCTGAGTATCAGAACAAAATTACTAAATCATATTCTCTTGAGATGGGGCTCTGTCATTTGCATTTTAAATAAGATTCCCAATTGATTCTTATGTGCTTTAAGTTTGACAACCTCTAGTTAAAGAGCCTATTCAGGGGCATCATTCAACCATTTTTGCAGGTCCAGAGAGGGGTCTTAATTTAAGTAGGCAGCTGTAATTTGCAGAACACATTTGAGTTAACAAAAACTGATAATTGATTTTGTACTTACAGTACTTGAGGCACTTGTGTAATCAAAGACTACAGAATTCAATGGAGGCACCATGGCACAGGGGTGTGTGGGGTGTCCCGGAAGAATTTCCAAAACCGAAGGTAAATATTTTGGTCAATATATAATTCTTTAATAATATTATATTATTTCCCCCATCTCTTATCCCCTAAAATTATTAGTAACCAGAAAAAAAAGATCTTAAGATACAAATGGAAAATTGTGCCTGCTTAGTCAGTACTTGCTCATGGGAGACAACAGTTCTTCTCTTCAAGGAGTGCAGTATGGAATGCTTGGAAAGTTAAAAGAATTTCCTATAAATTCCTTCGGTGATACCTATTGTCCATGGAATTTAAAACAAAGTGTTCTGGGGTGCCCGTTCTGGGTGCAGTTGCTTAGGTGTCTAACTCAGTTTCAGCTCAGTTTATGATCTCAGGGTCATGATCTCAGAGTCATGAACTTAGGATCATGAGATCGAGCCCCACGCCAGGCTTCACACTGTGCGGAGTCTGCTTAAGACTCTCTCTCCTTCTCTCGTTGCCCCTCTCACCGATGTGTACTCTCTCTCTTACTAAAATAAATAAATAAATCTTAAAAAAATAAAATAAAACAAACTTTTCTAACTTTGATGTGTACTTCATTCAGATCTCAAACTATCTTCCTAGATTTTCTCCTTATGCTTCTTCTCATAAACCCTATGTCTGCCTAGCTACACAGGGCTTAGCCAATCCCTAGCAATATCTTCATGCCTTGTTTTCTTCACTTAAATCATCTTAAAAAAAAAAAACAACATAGGGCACATATTTAACAGTAGTGTGAATGCACAAATACCAAAGAATTAAATAATTTTACAAAGATTTAATGGGATAAAAACAATCTTCTGTGATCCTCCTCCAACTTCCTACTCACCAGAGGCAAACAGTTTGAACAATTTTGGCTTTCTGAGTTTTGTTATGTTATAGCTCTATTTTAGAATATTTAGATTTTTTTCACCTTATTCCTGGGAAAATAATGATTTAATACTTCTTCACAACACTTATTTCACTGCCATCATTATTCAAAATACTTCTGCTCACCCATTTCTAGAAAAATAGTATCATGATTACAGATATATTCTCTATATTATGACTGTTTGCAGCAGAGACACAAACTGCACTGGGACAACATTTATTTTCTTCCACAAGTAACACAAGTTACACCTCAATAGTTCAATGTAAATATAAATCACATATTCAAAACCATCAAGAATTTGTACTCACTTTTGTGCATATTGAACATTATAGCAAATTTCCATGTAAAGAGTAACCATTATGTAGCTTATGTTAGATATATGTAAATAATAGATAATAGAATGCCTCAGAACTCAAGGCTCTGAGTCATGCCGATGGCATTCAAATCTTAGACTCACCACACACTGGCTGCCTGATTTAGACCAATTGTTTAATGTTCTGTTCCTTAGTTCTTTCATTTGTAAAATGGAAGTAATTGGACCAGTCAGATAGAGTGTTTTGAGGATTAATCCAAGCACATGCTTGAAACAGTGCCTGGCAGATAGTAAGCTGCAATATATTTATTATGGGTATTATACAAAGTTGGATAAGTTGTGTAGACATATATCTTTTAGGATGTGATACTAGCTTGTATGCTAATATAATGTCAGCACTTAATCTTGAAGAGATCATAATTTATAAACTGAAGAATACTCATTAATTTCCTGAAGACCTAACACTTGAATTCAGTATCTTTGTTTTTATAAAGAAGCTTTCCATCACACCTAAGGGGATGCACCACAACAATTGTTTAGAGGGCTTTGGAAAATTATCGGTAATGAAGTAAACCAATCCAATAAGACATATGGGCAAAAAAAACTGGGCGATGGTTTTTAATGTTATGAATGAAAATTTGATAGACTTTTATTAATATATGTAAATAAATAATAAGAAAGATTAAAATATAAAAATTGTAAAGGAATTTAGATGTTTAAAATATATAAAAAGAAGACAGGAATGAGAGGAAAGGAGTTTGTATTCTTTGGTCATTTCCAATTCATTGTAATTTCTAACTCAGTAAAGGACAGAAAAATACTTTCATGGCTTTATACAGCTCAATAAATATATATGTATAGCTTTTGAGATCTGATATTTAAAATTCTAGAATCTAGGTCATATGCCTGTAGCTGTCATCAATGTTACATCGTAAAGATTGAGGGAAAACAGGTTTAATTACAGGAGGATGAAGAAATGGAATAATGTAATGTTAGAACTTGCAGCAATATTAGAGATCATTTAATACATATGCTGCATTTCACAGATAATAAAACCATGTCCAGAAAGGGTGATGGATATACCAAGGGTCATATTAAAATTTTAATGGAAATTCTGAAGCTCGTATGCAGTTAACTTGCATAATATTAAGGAATTGGTAGCAGAACTGGTTTCTTATTATATACTATTATACTTCAGCATTTCTAGAAATATCAAAGAAATGAAAATTTTCTGTGTAGATTATGACTTCTGGTTAGGATTGATTATGAGACAGCTGAAAACTTGAGTAGGCACCATGAGAAATCCTCAGCATTCACATGACCAAGCTCTGTAATGAACTGGATCATCTCTGCCTCCTGGTTTAATATCAACTCACAGATGATGACCTCATATTCTTTCAGCTTATTGCCAGATTAGTGACACTATTAACATGTTATTCTTTCACAAGTACAATCAAATGGCATCTGACCATGTTTGTGATTTAGGTTCTCCCTCTACCTTCTTTAACACCCTTCTTCTGCTACCATTGTCCTCTCTCTATGCTTTTACTTTCAAGTCCCCTGAGTAAGGAACTGGAAGTTTTACCACTATTCAATGACCTTTGTGAGCAGAATTCTCATGCCTGCCCCTTAATTTATTGATACTCTGAGGAATATTGAACGGAGGAAAACTTCAGTTGTGGCCCGAGGGCAAATAATTGTGGCGTAAGTTGAATAAGTATGTGAGTATAAATAATTTATAACCATAAACATCTATGGCTGCTTCCCAGAGAAAAGTTGATAGGTGTGAGAGAAGCTATCAGAGACTATGAGAGACAAGCTACATCTCAAGGATAATCTGACTCTCTATATTACTTGCTTTCTTTTCCAAACATAATCCCTTCATACTACTAATCTCAGAAGCTACACAAAACTTTTGTATTATTATTATTAACATTGAAACAATATTCAGAGTATGGGATCCAGGATAGCACTGTTCAAATCACTTTGCTTTTCAAAGTTTCATTCCTCCTTTGAAAAATAAGGAAAATAGGGACACCTGGGTGGCCCAGAGGTTGAGCATCTGCCTTTGGCTTGGGGCAGGATCCCCATCCAGGGATCTAGTCCTGCATCGGGTTCCCTGCATGGAGCCTGCTTCTCCCTGTGTCTCTTCTCCCTGTCTGTGTCTCTGTCTCTGCCTGTGTGTCTCATGAATAAATAAATAAAAATCTTAAAAAAAGAAAAATAAGGAAAATAATAGCACTATCATAAGATTACTGTAATTGTTTTTTTTTTAAGATTTAATTTATTTATTCATGAGAATACACAGAGAGGAGAGAGAGGAGAGAGGCAGAGACACAGGCAGAGGGAGAAGCAGGCTCCATGCAGGAGCCTGACATGGGATTCGATCCTGGGTCTCCAGGATCAGGCCCTGGGTTATAGGTGGCCCTAAACCGCTGAGCCACCAGGGCTGCCCAGATTACTGTAATTGTTAATTGAGATTATACAGAAAATATTTAGGAGCATCTGGGTGGCTCAGTCAGCTAAGTGTCCGACTCTTTCTTTCCACTCTGGTATGATATCAGGGTGCTAAGATCAAGCCCCATGTAGGACTCTGCACTGAGCATGGAGCCCTCTTGGGATTCTCTTTCTTTCCCTCTGTCTCCCCCTGGCCACCACCCCCCCAACCTCCCACTTGGACAGGGAGGTGTTTAATAAATAAATAAATAAATAAATAAATAAATAAATAAATAAATAAAATAAGGGAAATGTCTAGAATATTTAGCAGGTAAATGGTAAGAACTCAATAAATGTTAATTATGATTTGATTTCATTTTATGTGATGTTCCTTTCATTTTATGTATCCTATATGCATATAATTCAATAAAATAACTCCTTATCAGATTTTCCTAATAATGACCTTGAAATTCAGTATGAAATTATAAGTAATGAAGCAAAATTTAGATAGGTAATATAATGTAATATCTAAGAGCATGGATTTTAGTGAGATACATGTATAGGGTCAAGTCCTGGATCCTCCACTTATGACTTAAATGTTTGACAAGTGCCCCTCATATTTGAGGGGTTCATAGGATTTATTCAGTGATTATTAAACTCTTATACTTAAGAGACATGTATATACAAAATGCATAAAACAGGATAAATGCTTATGAAAAGCACAGAAGAGTGAAGAGTTCCTAAAGACTGGATATGTATCTTTTAAACTGAGTTTGGGATAAACCAAGGATAGACAAACTGCAGCCTGTGTGCCAAATACATCCAGCCTCAGTCTGTTTTTGTAAATAAGGAGTTATTGGAACATGGTCCATTCATTTACACATTTACACATTCCCTGTGGCTGCTTCTTCCCTACAGTGACTAAGTTGGGTACTGAACAAGAACCACATGGCTCACAAAGCCTGAAATGTTGATCTTTACAGAATTTTTTACAAATTCTGGAATAAAGGAAGGCATAATAAACTTGATTTATTTTGTGTTAAGAGTAGGATAAATGAAAAACATCAAGGGAAAAGTTGTTTATAGTCAAATGGAGAAAACAAAGTGAATTTGAATGAGGACTGACATAAATCATTATTTCTAACAATGGGTTCATTGTATTTTCACTTTCAGGAATATAAATGTATATTATTTAAAAACAAGGCAAGTAAATTCAGAATTTAAAGCTATGGATTCTGAAACCAGACTGCCTCGATTCAATCCTGATTGTAACTTACCCTGAAACCTTGGTCAAATTAACATCCTGTGCCTGAAATTCCTCATTTGTAAAATTGGAATAATGATAAGATCACTCACATAAAATGTTAGTGAGTTTGTATATATAAATCAAAAACTTCTGGCAAACTTGATATGCCAGATATTTCTAGCTTTATTTATATCAAGACACTTAATGACAGGGATAAGAAAGCCATTATTAGTGATATTTTCAATGATATTTAAATAATAATAAGCCTCATTGAAGAGATTCAATGTTAATAAAGCTTTTCAGCAGGAATAGGAACCCAGTGGATTGGAGAGCTTCAGTCCTGAGGCTAGGTCACTAATTTTTTTATCTAATTTGATACAGTACTTTAAATAACACTCAATTAGCATAACATGAACCTTAAGGAAAGAAAGAAATGAGGAAAATAAAATTCTTCATAATACCCATTTTGTTTTCTTAAGAAGTTATGGGAAAGGTCCGGAATGGAATATTCTTCAAAAAGTTTGAGTTGAAGGGCACCTGGGTGGCTCAGTTGGGTAACAGTCTGTCTTCTCCTTTGGTCCTGATCTCAGGGTCTTGGGATAGAGCCCTGAGTTGGGCCCCCAGCTCAGTGAGGAATTTGCTTCTCCCTCTCTCTCTGCCCCTCCCCTGGGCTTGAGTGCATGCTCTCTCTCTCTCTCTCTCTCTCTTTCTCAAATAAATATATTTTTTTTAAAGTTTGAGTTGAAATTCTAACCAAAGTAAAACAACAACAACAAAAAGTAAAGAGTTAATTTAAGAATACATTATTTGAACACAGAAGAAATAATAGAGAAATGCCACTTTTTTTATGCTTGAAGTGTCCTAAAATGCCATTTTACCTAAAACTGCCTTAAATTTTATTCTATAAGTAAAGTAATATTTTAAAAAATAATTTTAATGGCGGAATAATAGAATTTAAAAAAAGTATGACCATAAAGGATTTAATGCATTAGTTTGACATTTGAAATCATTCTATTGAATACCTATAATGGGGTAGTAGTGATATTAAGCAATAAACTTGTCCTTTACAATGAACTGCTATAGAATGATTAAATGATAAGTAAAAAGACACTTCTGATTGGAATGTAGAAAGTCATAAGAAACAATTCATAATCCCATATATAACTGAGAGCAGTAAGCTGAATAAGATAGAAAGTCATGGTCTTTCACATTTAACCAACAATGGAGCTGAGGATGTAAAAATATTAAAAAATAAAGCATTAAAAAGCAACATTAAAAATAAAATAAAACCTAAATGAAAACAAATCCAGAGAGTGACATACAACTAACTAGGACAGAAAACAGCTGTAGCTGTTTTCATTCCTGGTTAAGTGGTGGAAGGAGAAGAAACCAATCTAAACAAGCAATGGAGAAACCAACCAAACCAGCCACAAACTCTAGCAGTTTTGTGCAGGCAGATGTATGGTTTAGAAACCTAAGAGGCACAGAGTGAGTGCTCATGTCCATGCAGACTACCCACCCCCACCCATCCACCTGTCCTCCTCAGGTATGAGGAGCAGTGTACAGTGTGCAGAAGGTGAGAGCAGTGCACAATGTGCAGAAGGTCTTATCAAGGGAGAGATTGCTAAGTTTGCATGATCTTCTCAAGTGGAAGGCAGTGGCCTACTGAACTCTTAGGGGCAGCAAGGAGAGCGGAGAAATCCCTCTAATGGATGCTTTAAAGGGTGCAAGGCAACTGCTTCAAAATGCTAACTGAAGGCCTTCTTGGGGATGATGGCCTTTACTGAGGTCAAGGCAATGTTCAGTGCAGGCTAGGCACAAGGCAGAAGGGATGAGACAAATTCTCATGAGGAATTCTGATCTTTCGTTGCAAGATGGCAACTGCTGAAGACTTGTACAAGGTAGGAAACTTGATAGGCATTCCTACAAGGTATTGGAGTCTTCACTGATTCCAAACAGAAAAGCTGAGAGAGATTTCATTTTATTTCCACTGCTTTTCCCCCTTTGGATTTTAGTCAAAAGTTTCGAATGTGGAATTGGGACTTCAGCATGAGCATGAGAAAGATTCTGGATATTTCTTTGTGATTCACAACCTTGATGCTACCCTATAGAGTTGCCGAGAAATTCTCTTTTCTCTCTTGCTCTACTCCAGGGTTTTGGTTCTTTGGAGAGTTTCTTTCCTTCCTGTTATCCTGACAGCAGCCATTCCCCTGACTCAGATGAAAGTGTCAAGGATTTCAGAAGGACTTGTCTAATGTATCTTCTAGACATTTACTTTACAGAAATGTCCACAAAACTACTTAAAGCATCTTTATTCATAACACACCCAAACTGTAAACATCAAAATGTCCATCCATAACAGAATGGGATAAACAAATCATAGCATATTCATACCATGAAATATGACTCAGTGATTAAAAAAAAACTATAATATACCCCACCACATGGATAAACCACAAAAACACAGTGTTGAACAGAAGCCAGAGACAAAGAATACATCATCCAGTAGATAATGTTTATGTTAAGTGCAAGAAAAAGCAAAACTAAACTGTGGCAATAAAAATCAAAATAGCAATCATACTGGTGGTAAGGGTTCAGAGGGTGAATGGAAAAGACATGAGGAAAAATTTTGGAATGAGGTGAAAGCTTCTATATTGCTTTGGTAGAGTGGTATCTACCTGGCTGTGTGCCATTGTCAAAATTCATCAAACTGGACATTTATAATCTCCACATTTTATAATATAACTCCCAACAGTACCGCAAAGCCTACATTATAAGCAATAGTTATGACAACAAACATCCTGATTTGAAAATACCAGGCTTTGATGATGGATAGAATGATTCTTAAGAATCAGAAGTCTTTCAAAGTAATATGGTGTAGAGTTCATAATACCCAAATTATTTGACAAGGCTTAAAGACCTAACTCCCAGGCAATCTAGATCAATGAGGAATTCAATTAGGCATGAGGAGGATTAAGCATTAGCGGACGATTGATGTGGAGGGAAGCACATGCAGACAAGCAGAGAAAGCATTAATAGGTAGCCTAGAATATGCTAGGAATGCGATAGAGTAGGATAGAAGTTCAGGTTATATACTTGGGCATATATTCAAAACTCACATCTATTGCTCTCAAGTCATTTACAGAGAACAGATTCTGACCCCATTCCAGAATGCCTAAGCAGATGGGGATTTATCATAAGATATTAATAAGCTTTCAAAATATTTGAGATGGCTAAGAAACAGACCTTAGGCTGAGCTTTTAGTAATGACTTCCAAAGCCTACAACATACATCTGGGCCCCTGAGGGAGCCACTGCTTCTGCAACAATCAGGAAAGTGCCTGCCCAATCAGAAAGCTCCTGCAACACTGGCCAGATCCAGAGCCTGTTTTTCCTTTGAAGCAGCTAATGTTTCTGAGAAGTGAAATTGATTCGATAAACCAAATCACATCTAGATACTTCAAGGGAATCTGTGTTTAACCCTTCAGCCTCTGCAATATAAGAAAGTTTGAAATAAGCAGTTTGAAATAAATGTTGAGTAAACCAGGTTTTACTGGTTGGTTTTACCAACCCAAATATATCATCACTCACAACTTTTCATACTTAAACTTTCAAACAGCAATACCAAAACCACAAAAATTCTCCTAACACAATATGCTTATCCTCTCTTAAAGGCAAGCAACAAAGCTCTCAAATACTCCATACTTTTTTCTGGGTGATGTTTACTCCTCTTTGATTACAATCTTTCTTGACATTGTGTAATTTATGAAATAAATTATCATTTTCATTGCCATCAATATCTTCTGTAAAAGACTAGGAAAGGAGGAGAGATAAAGAGAAATCAAATAACATTTATAAAAAAAATATAAATAAAACTGATAAAAAAATTAAATAGATAGACCAATCCTTATTTCTACAACTGAACACTAGTTCATAGTCAGAGTTTATAACTTGACCCTCAGAGATGGTGATAATGTAGAGTTTGGAGTTCAGTAACCCTTAAATTTAAATTTTGCACTTGATTTTGGAATTTTGATTTTGTGATTCTAAAAAATAATAGATAATTTTAGAGCATTCATGGAAGCGCTCTGGTTCTTAGACAATGAATTGAGCTGAAGTTAAAATTCCTAAGCTTGTTGTTATTTTTCTGTATGTGCTCCATTTCACTAAAGAAATCCCAGCAAACTATGCAGTCACTATCATTGAAGCATAGCAGCCAATGGACTTTCAAGGGACTTGATTCAATTGTCACTTTATCACAATCAACCACAGATGATATCTTGACTAACTCTTATGCTGTCGCATGCCACAGATTACTAATATCTTGTTTCCTTTTGATGAGAGTCTCTCTAATGCTCAAGCCCAAGAGTATGAATAAACCAATTTCCAAATTCTCTCTTTTCAGGTCTATCTCCCAGATCACCCTACCTCCTCATCAGAGTTCAATCAAGAGACAGATGCCAAAAACTAAGTTGAACAGAGAAAGTTGATAAACTCTTAGGGAATTAGCTCCTGTGGGAAGAAGATAATGCTAAATAACCCAGGAATAGCATATAGAGGGAGCAGCCACATCCTTTGGGGCTGAGGCAGAGTAAAGAAAGAACAGAACTGAGACATAGACCTCCTTGAAGAAGACATAACTATGGCTCACCAAAATATGGAGAAGTTCCTTTAGATGCTACATGGTGGAACTAGTTAGGAAGGTTCTCTTTAGGGTACCGAAGAAATTGCCTATAGAGATATGCCATGTATTTTGGGCAATTTTACACTGCTCGTCACCACATACTGTTTGTTTTTCTGCACTCTTGGAGCATGCCTGAAGAAGAATACTGGAACCATGAAGATCAGACCCTTTCATCCAATGTCATCCCAGCATCCTTTGTTGACACCTTCAGATCATCTCACCTGGCAAAAATAAATGTTTAGAGATTCAAGTTGATTATTAGAGACCAGACAGTGAAGGATGAATTTGGAGCTGAGAGGCAATAGATTGATAGTTGAACACCAAGTACAAAATTACAATGTCGTATATGCACCAAGAATGTCAGCTGTGGTTGGGAAGAATAACTACCTTTTCAAAACACTAATGTTTGCATCAGGCAAGTACTTGATATCTTAAATATAGAGATTCTTTGTGTCATTAATCACAGAAAAATACAAATATAATAGAAATCCTTTTATCTCCTGATTTATTCTGAAAAAAAAAATTCACCAATGCACTATTCCAAATTAAAATATAAGAATTTGTGTTTTGGAGATTCCTTAATTATAAAGCAGTAGTGGAAGAAAAGAGAGTGCTGTTATTATTTTTCTCCCTATATATGATAAGTGGATATTGTTCTTTTTTGTAACTATGGAATATAACCAGATGGTTCCAACCTTTTCTTGGAAAATTCCAGAGAAATTAAATATTCTCAAATGAAAATACTGGGACAGCTTGCTATAGAATTACTAACAAATGACGGAATCTTTAGTTCCCCTTATTAAAGAAGCATGACTGAACTCTGAGAAAATAGGGATGAGTTTGAATATCATTCTAAGTATTTGAATTAATATAGATAGGTACCCTGTGCATTCAGTTCAACATAATTTGAACTGTTTCAAAATATTATTTTTTTAGTATTGAGTTAAAGAGAGAATACTACAAAAAAATCTATAGTTGATGTGGAAAAGCATTAACTTGCCTTCATATGCCCTGTGGGCTTCCATTCATTTGAAAGAGTGTCCAACATTGCTTCTGGGATCTGTATAATCTTCAGTGGATGAAAATAATTGTTAACATTTACTGAGCAAATATTGTGTGCCAGGCACTATTATTAGAGCTCTCCACATATTAATGCATTTAGTACTCACAAGAAGTCAATAAAATAAAAAAAAACCAGTATTATCATTTCCATTTTATATGTAAGGAAACTTGCCAAAATCTGACTTCCAAAAGTCAATTAGCCAGATAATAGCAGAGAAATTCCATTAAATCTGGTTCCAAAAATTGGTATTTCTACCACATTCCCTTCATAATAAAAAAATAACTGAAAACATGAAGAACTTGGAAATGTACCTCTATTCTGATTACAATTTTTTTTTCCTTCATAATCCTGGAGGACAAGATCGATGACCTTGTTAAGCCCTCACCACCATCGGTTTAGAAGTATAAAGTTTTACAATCTGTGATGATGTACTTTAGGCATTTGAAAATAATCTTTTTGTGTATTGACACCTATTTTTGAGAATAAAACATTTACATGTAATAACAGGAGAAATCTGTGATTAGCATTTAAGGCACTGATAAATTCTCTAATTGCAAACTCTTGATTTAGCCTTTGCTGATTCTGTTAAATTTCTTTCATTTATTGCAAAGAGAAGAATATTTTCCAATGTCTGACTCATTTAAAGTGGGATTCCATACACCAGTGTTGGAATTTCAGGAAATAAACAAAAAAAAACATCTGCCTATTTCTCTTTGGATTTTGAAACAGATTGAAAATACACTTCCCCGCCACTACTGGAATATATATAAAATACCAAAATGTATTTATCTTGAAAACAGATTGGCTCTAAATGAGAATATTCAGAAATGCTAAACTGAGCATGCTCTGATTATTCTCCCAAACTCACCATAGTGATGACTCACTCCTCTTCTTCCTGGGAGTAACTAAGGGATTGGAGTAAATGTGGAAGAGTTCCTACGATACTTCACCTCAGAGGGTGCACATTTCCTTCCCTCAATAGAAGCATGATGATGTAAACCTAGGATGGCAAAAGGAAGAGCCAAGATTCTTTACAGTAAGATTTTGATGCGAGTCTATAGGAAACTGTCTCATTAATGGCATCTAATACAGAAGATTGGCAATGCCCAATTCAAGAGAAGCAGATAATTGCTGTTTTGAAAAATGTCTTTGGTCAGTGGGGATAGGAGAGATCTTAGTGCAAACTGAACTTAATTATTATTACCCAGAATAACAGAGATGTCCAGTCCAAATATGAGATCTGTGTACACTCTATCCAATTAGGTCTATCCAAAGGATAAACCTACCCACATGGCAGTTTACTTGGTGAATAGTCAAGTTAGCAAATCACTACTATCAGTATGCCTAGATTTTCTGCCCTTGGGACCTGACAGCCAGAATCTTGGGACATAATTATTTCATCTAAGTTCAGAACAAATAACAGAGATGGCTTGATAATATTAGGAATTAATGAAAATTTCTCTTAGAATTTACTCAAATAGATGTGAGATTTGGAATGTCACCAACTTGAGGATATGCTCCACCTAACTATACTATTGAAATCCAAACCTATCCCCTAGCATCCACAAGGGAACATGGCTGGATATATTGGCACAAATTTCTCCAGTGCAGAAAGGACCATTACAGAAAGGAGTGAAGAATTCATACCTATAATGTCATGAAGACACATGATACAGATTTTGCTCATTATTTCATCATGTTTAGATTGTCTACTAAATTCCTGCTGTGTGTGAGGGCGTAGAATATCAAGGATGATGATTGGTCTTGGAATTTGTGCTTTTTATTCTTTCTCTATTGCAGCCTATTCCATTAGATGAGGTAATTTCCTAACTGAATTATGACTTTGGGTGTGGAAAAATACTTCTTCACATTGACTTTTAACTAATCCTGTGACTGTACCATTATATTGCACAAATAAAGGACATACTTTTAGTATAGGAATTGGGAAATTTCAGGGAGAATTTGTAAAGTAGAAGTTGATTTTCAGTATACATAATTTTAGATTTTACTTCCTCCCACCTTCCTTTATAGCAGGTTATTACTAATTACTTGTCCCCTTCCAAGAGATCCATTCCTGGTCATACTAAATTTTAGACTTGCTTTCCTTGCTCTCAAATGTATGTCTTTCTAAACCTCTGCAGGAACATGACAATTACAGACATGGAGGAGAAGTTTATCTACAATATTCAGAGTCTTCTAGGTATGCCTGGGTGGCTCAATCAGTTAAGCATTTGCCTTCAGCTCAGGTCATGATCTCCTGGTTTTTGAGATCAAGACCCACATCAGGCTTCCTATTTAGCAGGGAGTCAGTCCACTTCTTCCTTTCTCTCTGTCCATTCTCACTGCTCATGCTCCCTCCCTCTCAAATATTTTTTTAATTAAATAAATAAAGAATTCAGAGCCTAAAGCATTCACTATGAACTAATGTCTGGGTTCCTTGATAGCGATACCATTTGATGACAAGTCTAGTGTAATCACTGCTGAAGTGTTCTAGCACTCTAGATTTTTCTTTCAGTATTGTTATGGTTCTTTCAGGGCATATTTCCTCTTCAATACTGCCAATGTGAGATTCAAACAAAATAGTAAACAAATATTATTTTACTATTGAAGATACTAAAGCAAATAGATGCAAATCTCTTTAGGAACAAGCAATAATTAGGGTGAGATGTTGGGGAAATTGCAGTGTAAGCCCATTGGCAAAGGATATATTGCCTTAGTTAATAATGTCCACTGTTATGAACATATTTTAAATGACCACATGCTACAGTGGTAATAAAAACCAAGGAATTAAATCATTATTTTAAAAATATCATTTGTATTTCAAGATATAAAGCACCTATTTTAATTGCTTATTATACTTTTTGATAATAAGAGTATCAAAAAGACTAATGATTATTAACAGATGGTCAGGTACTAAGTGTCATTTCCAAGCTCAAGGGAATCTGATAATCACATTTTATTACCCAAAATACTTTGGCCTTTATATTTCACACCATAGATTCAAATGATTTGCCCTCATTTGATAATTCTTTATTACCCTCAACCACTGCTGAGGAGGATAGAAAGAGGGATGTGATTAATGCTTTAGTCAATGAGCTGTCAAGTAGCAAAGAGAAGCACAGTAATTGTAAAGCAAACTGTTATTCCTATCTCAGGCTTTCTATTCATTATTTATGTACAATATTGGTATACCATTGGCAATCGTTACTCAGAATTACTAAATTTTGTAAGTAGTGAAAGACAATGAAACCAAGCTTTGATATAATTGTGCATGTTGTTTAATATAGAACTCATCATATGTGCATCCCATATTGTGGAATGGCGCAAAGAATAGAAAAAGAGATGAAAACAGTAAAATATAAATCAAAAAGCTTTCTAAGCAGCAACTCATTTTCCAAAATTCAAATTTGAGTCAAGGGCTTTTATTTCAAAATTTGAGCAACCAAGTCTTCTGCTACTAGAAAATGGACAAATGGGAATGTTTCTAAAAAGTTATCACACACACACAAAGACACACACACACACACACAATCATCGCACAAAGCTAGAGTCTTTTTATATGAGAATGAAAAAGAAGTGGCAGATTTCTGCATTTCTACATAGTGCCAGTTAAACTTTCAAGAAACATTTTGGGCAAAAATCTGCTCCCACAATTAAGACTAGAGATGATGTGAGAATAAATTCTAACACTTTGATACCATGAGATAAATAACATTGACCAGCTAACTTAACTCAGTCTCAACAGGACAGAAGAGAAGAGCATCTGCTAGGATACCAGTTAAAGTCTAAGTTCCAGATTTAGAATTTTATTAGACAAACAAGACACGACTAAGGCCAACCTATATTTTATATGAAGCCACCCAGATATTCCAAGTTAATAAAAATATACCAGGTTCACTTTTGTGAAACCAGGTATTTACCCACAAACAAAAATAAAGGGGGCATCTAATATATATTTGCCCAAGAAATAAAGTGTGTTAAGACTGTGAAGACAAAACAAGTGATTTTTAAAAGCATTTCAATATTTAGCTTATTTAGTACAAGTGTTTAGGTAAAAATAAAGTGTATTTCAGGATCAATTTGAGTAATATGTTATTAAAAAATAGATTATTAATCGCCAAACCAATTCAAGTGAATTATATTTTGGAGAGGATGTCATTAAATGCACATTTTAATACACTTTCAAGGAAATTCTCATGTTCATCAAAGTCTAAGACACTCTGTACTATATAGTCTGTCATCTGATGTTATGTAATTATAACTAAATCCCTACTCTTCATTAGAAATCATTACCATATATAGTTGTCATTTGTATTAGATAATTATTGCTACAATGATAACCATATAACAAACCATTTTAAGTATCAGTGATTTACTGAAATAAAAGTATATCTTATTTATTTGCTTATAGATGTGCCTGTGCTGGGGCATATTTGTTTCAAGATATGGGTCAACTGAACTTGTTTCCAGTCTTTAGATCAGGTCAAAATGTGTTCTGTATGCCCCTTACTGGGGCCCATACTAAAGTACCAACAGATCTCTAGCATATGCTCTGAAAAGCATAGACACGTAAGAATAAGTGTGTATGCCCACACACATTAAGTGGCTTTTTGCTTCACAAATTAGTTTTCTCATGTGTTCCATCAGACGTCTACATCTGCTGTTCTAGTGATCTAATATGATCTACCTCCAGATAGTTTCCTGCAGTCTCCTTTGTCCCTCCAACCAGTTGTTTGTTGTTTGTTTGTTTTTGTTTGTTCCAAGCTATTATTTAAATTCTAGTTAATTAACATATCATGCAATATTGGTTTCAGGAGCAGAATTAAGTGATTCATTGCTCACGTATAACCCACTGGTCATCCCAACAAATGCCCTGCTTAATGCCCATCACCCAATTACCCCATCCCCTCACCCACCTCTCCTCCAGCAACCCTCAGTTTGTTTTCTATAGTTAAGAGTCTCTTATGATTTGCCTTCCTCTCTTTCCCCCCTTCCCCTATGTTTGTTTTGTTTCTTAAATTCTACATACGAGTAAAATTGCATGGTATTTATCTTTCTCTGACTGATTTATTTTGCTTACCCTAAAACTCTCTAGCTCCATACACATCATTGCCAATGGCAAGATTCCATTCCCTTTTATGGCTAAGTAAACTCCATTGTACATATATACTTCTTCTTTATCCAGTCATCAGTCAGTGGACATTGGACTGTTTCCATAACATGGCTATTGTCAATAAACATCAGGTTGCATGTGCCACTTTGAATCAGTATTTTTGAATCCTTTTTAAAAAAATAATTTTAATTAGTTAAATTGGTTAACATACAGTGCAAAATTGGTTTTTGGGATAGAATCCAGTGATTCATCACTTACATACAATACCCAGTGCTCATCACAAGAGCCCTCTTTAGTACCCATCACTCATCTAGCTTATCACCCACCCACCTCCCTCTATTAACCTTAAGTTTTTTCTCTATCATTTAGAGTCTCTTAGGTTTGTTTTGCTCTCTCCTTTTATTTTTCTTTTCAACTGATAGACATTTGGACTCTCCCTCTATAGTTTGGCTATTCATGATGCTGATATCAGGGTGCATGTACCCTTTGGAATCTATTTTTTTGGTATCCTTTGGATAAATACTTAGTAGTGAAATTGCTGGATCTTAGGGTAATTCTATTATTGACTTTTTGAGGAATCTCCAAATGGTCCTCCATAATGGCTACACCAGTTTGTATTTCCACCAACAATCAACAGCACAAGAGGGTTCCCCATTCTCCACATCCTCACCATCTGTTGTTTCTTATGTTGTCAATTTTAGCCATTCTGACAAGTATGAGATAGTATCTCATCATGGTTTTGACTCGTATTTCCCTGATGAATGATGTTGAGCATCTTTTCATGTGTCTGTAAGCCAATTGGATGTGTTCTTTGGAAAAGTTGTCTACTTCTGCATACCTTCTGCCCATTTTTTAACTGGATTATTTGTTCTTTGGGCATTGATTTTGATCCAAAAGTTCTTTCTAAGATTTTGGATACTAACCCTTTATCAAATATGTCATTTGCAAATATCTTCTCCCACCCCATAGGGTGTCTTTTAGTTTTGTTGATTATTTCCTTAGCTGCAAGCTTTTTTATCTTGATGAAGCCCCAATTGTTCATTTTTGCTTTTGTTCCCTTGCCTCAGGGGATCTATCTAGTAAGAAGTTGCTATGGCCAATATGAAAAAGGTTGCCACTTGTGTGTTCTCCTCTAGGATTTTGATGGTTTCCTGTCTCACAATTAGGTCTTTCACCATTTTGAATTTATTTTTGTATATGGTATATGAAAGTGATCCAGTTTCACTCCTTTGTGTGTCACTGTCCAGTTTTTGTAAAATCATTCTTTGAAAAGACTGTCACTTTTCCACTGCATATTCTTTCCTACTTTTTTGAAGATTGGTTGACAATATATCTCTGAGTCCATTTCTGGGTTTTCTTTTCTGTTCCATTTATCTATGTGTATGTTTTTGTACTAGTACCACACTGCCTTGATCACTACAGCTTTGTAATACAGCTTGAAAGGTGGAATCATGATGCCTCCAGTTTTGTTTTTCTTCTTTGGGATTGCTTTGGTTATTTGGAGTCTTTTGTAGTTCCATTCAAATTTTAGGATTTTTCTATTCTAGCTTCTTAAAAAATATTGGTGGTATTTTGATGAGATTGCATTAAATGTGTAGATTACTTTGGGTAGTATAGACATGTTAACAATGTTTGTTCTTCCAATCCATGAGCATGGAATCTTATATTCCATTTCTTTGTGTCCTGTTCATGTCTTTCATAAGTGTTCTAGAGTTTTCAGAGGATAGAACTTTTCCCTCTTTAATTAGGTTTATACCTAGGTATCTCACTGTTTTGTGTGCAATTGCAAATGGGATTAATTTCTTGATTTCTTTTTCTGCTGCTTCATTAATGGTGTATAGATATGCAAAAACTTCTGCACATTGATTTTATATCCTGCAACTGTGCTGAACTCACATATTAGTTCTAGCAATTTCTTGGTGGAGTCTCTCTGGGTTTCTACATAGAATATCATGTTGTCTGTAAAGAGTGAAAACTTGGCTTCTTCCTTGACAATTTGGTTGCTTTTTTTTCTTCTTGTTGTCTGATTGCTGAGGTGAAGATATCCAAGTCCTGTGTTAAACAGTAATGGTGAGAGTGGACATCCTTGTCTTGTTCCTGACCATAGTGAAATGCTCTCAGTTTTTCCCCATTGAAGAAGATATAACCTGTGTTTTTTGTGTATGCCCTTTATGATGTTGAGCTACATTCCACATATTTCTACTTTCTTGGGAGTCTTTTATCAAAAAGGGATGCTGTATTTTGTCAAATATTTTTTCTGGATCTGTTGAGAGGAGCATGTTTATTATCGTTTCTTTTATTTATGTGGTGTATCACATTAATTGACTAGTGAATATTGAACCACTCCTGCAGCCCAGGAATAAATACCACTTGATTGTAGTGAATAATTATTTTATTTTAATGTACTTTTTAATTATATTTGCAAGTATTTTATTAAAATTTTTTGCACCCATGTTCCTCAGGGTATTGGCCTGTGATTCTTGTTGTTAGTGGTGTTTTTGTCTGGCTTTGGAATCAAGGTAACACTAACTTTGTAGAATGATTTTGGCAGTTTTCCTTCCACCTCTATTTTTTGGAACTGTTTGAGGAGAATAGGCAGTAACTCCTCTTTAAAAGTTTGGTAGAATTCTCCTGGGACTCCCACTGGCACTGAGCATTTGTTTGTTGGAGATTTTAGATTACTGATTCACTTTCTTTGTTTGTTATGGGTCTGTTCAAATTTTCTCTTTGGGGAGGGCACTTGATGGGATGAGCACTGGGTGTTATACTATATATTGGCAAATCAAACTTCACTAAAAATAAAAAAAATGGGAAATAGTACAACAAAAATAATGAACGATAATAAACAATTTAAAAGAGTAAGAGTCAAAAAAATTTTCTCTTCCTATTTCAGTTTTGGTAGCTTCTAGTTTCTAGAAATTTGTCCATTTCTTCCAGGTCATGCAGTTTATTAGCATATAATTTTTCATAACATTCTCTTATAATTGCTTGGATTTCTGTGGTGTTGGTTGTGATCTCTCTCATTTGTGATTTTATCTATTTAGGTCCTTTCTCTGTTTTCTGTTTTTTGTTTGTTTGTTTGTTTGTTTGTTTTTGGATATGTATAGCTAGGGGTTTATCAGTTTTATCAATTCTTTCAAAGAACTAGATTTTAATTTCATTATTCTGTTCTATTGTTTTTGTTTGTTTCTTATCATTTATTTCTGACCTAATATTTATTATTTCCCTTCTTCTGCTGGCTAAAGCATAAAGGCATTACTTACTGTTCCTTTTCAGCTCTTTTAGGTGGTACATTAGGTTGTGTATTTGAGACTTTTCTTGCTTCTGGAGGTAGGCCTGTATTGCAATATACTTCCCTCCTAGGACTGCTTTTACTGCATCCCAGAGGTATTGAACGTTCATGTTTTCATTTTCATTTGTTTCCATGTATTTTTTAATTTCTTCTTTAATTTCCTGATTAACCTATTCATTCTTTAGTAAGAAGTTCTTTAATCTCCATGCATTTGTGGACTTTCCAAATTGTTTCTTGTTTGACTTCAAGTTTCATAATGTTGTGGGGTCAAAATATGCATGATAGGATCTTCATCTTTTTGTATTTGTTGAGGACTGATCTGTGACCAGGTATGTGATCTACTCTGGAAATGTTCCAAGTACATTTGAAAGATTGAATCTTCTGCTGCTTTGGGGATGAAATGTTCTAAATATGTCTAAAGTCCATCGGATCAGTGTGTCATTCAAAGCCATTGTTTCCTTGTTTATTTTCTGCTTAGATGATATGTCCATTGTTGTAAGTGAGGTGTTAAAGTCCCTTATATTATAGTATTATTATCAATGAGCTTATGTTTATTATTAATGAACTTATTTGTTTGGATGCTCCCAAGTTGGGAGAATAAATATTTATAATTGTTAGGTCTTCTTGATGGATAGACCTCTTAATTAAAATATAATGCCCTTTTTCATCTCTTATTACACTCTTCTTTTTAATTTAGTTTATCTGATATAAGTATGGCTACCCTGTCTTTCTTTGATATCTATTAGCTTGTTAGATGGTTCTTCATTCCTTCATTTTCAAACTTCAGTTGTCCTTAGGTCTAAAATGAATCTCTTGTAGGCAGCATATAGATGGATCTTGTTTTGGTTTTTTGTTTGTTTGTTGTACTTGTATTTTATCAATTCAGATACCCTGTGCTTTTTATTGGAGCATGTCATCCACTTACATTCAGATTGATTATTGAAAGATAAGAATTTAGTACCATTGTGTTCCCTGTAGAGTTGATGTTTCTGTGATGTTCTCTTATCCTTTCTAGTCTTCATTACTTTGGGTCTTTTTTTCTACCCTTAAAGACTTCCCCTTAAAATTTCATGCAGGGTTGGTTAGTGGTCAGATACTCCTTCAATTTTTGTTTGGGAAATTTTATTATGAGTGACTGCCTTGCTGGAAAAAGAATTCTTGGGTGCATATTTTTCCCATTCAGCACATTGAATATTTCTTGCCCCTTCTTCTGGTTTGCCACATTTCTGTGGACAGACTTGCTGCAAATTTAATCTATCTTCCCATGTAGGTTAAAGACTTTTGCTCTTGCTGCTTTCAGGATTCTTTCTTCGAATACTTTCTGAATTTGTCTATGATATGCCTTGGTGATGGTTGGCTTTTGTGAATTTAATGGAAGTTCTCCGTGCTTCTTGAATTTTGATGTCTGTGTCCTTCCCCAGATTATGGAAGTTTTAAGCTATAATTTGTTTGAATAAACCTTCAGTCCCTTTTTTCTCTCTCTTCATCTTCTGCGACTCCTATGATATGAATATTATTATGTTTTAATAAGTCACTGAGTTCCCTAGGTCTAGCTTTGTGGTACATTACCTCCTTTTAAGCTTCATTATTTTCCATAATTTTATCTTCTATATCACTATTCGCTCCTCTGCTTCATCCAGCCTCATTTTTATGGCCTCCACTTGGGATTGCATCTCAGTTATAGTGTTTTTAATTTCAGCCTGAGTAGAGTTTAGTTCTTTTATCTCTGCAGTAAGAGATTCTCTAGAGTCTTCTACGCTTTTGTCAAGCCCAACTAGCATCCTTATAATTGTCATTTTAAATTCCAGTTTAGACATATTACTTATATTTATATTGATTAAATCTTTGGCTGTGAGTTCTACTTTCCCATTCTTTCTTTGATGTGAATTTGTCTATCTCATCATTTTATCCAGAAAAGAAAGGAAGAAACAAAACACACACACACACATACACACACACACACACACACCAAAAATGAAAATAAAAAACAGAAAAACAATAACAAAAAGATCTTGGGTATGTTTTAATCTGCTTGTTAAAAAAATCTAGATCCCATAGTAATAGTAGTGGTAGTAATAATAATAAGAAGAAGAAGAAGAAGAAGAGGAAGAAGAAGAAGAAGAAAGTAAAAAATAAATATATATATATAATATATACATTTTTAAAATAATAAAAATGAAAAAGGGAATTGAAAAAAGACAACCAAAAACTAATAATAAAAAATAAAGAATAATAGTAAAAAGGCAACTAAATCCTGTTTTCCCCTAGAGGTAAAGCTTTGCAGCTCTTTGTGGTCAGTAAAATTGGCGTGAGTTGTTCATGCTGTTCTTCTTGGGGAGGAGCCTGTTGTGCTGATTCTCAGGTGGACCTGGCCTAGTGGAAATGTGCCTCAAGAGTGCAGGAGATTTGATCAAGCATCCTAGCATCCACTACTGGCACTGACGGATGGGATGAATGTGGTAGCACCCTGCTCTCTAGTCAGCTGAAAGTTCACCCCCACACACATTCCTCAAGTAAGCCCTCACAGAAGGCGGATCAATCACCCTATTTGAGTACCCTGTTTCCATTTGAACCCTGCATCCACCTTTCCTGTGTCTAAGCTTTTTTATCTCAGGCACATGACTGACTTTTAAAATTCCAAATTTTAGGGACTCCTGTGGTGTGGCCCAGACTATTCCTCCTCTGGGGAAGGATCTTGCCATGCTTTTGTGGTTTGCTAGCCTTTCCCAAGAAAGTGGTCACACAATCATGCAGCAGTTTGCAGTTTATGGCAACACAGTAGTGAGCTAGCACCAACATTCACTTTTCTCAGCTGGCTTGCATGCTCCTATGCTTGGGAATAGTATAGCTCTTAGGTGCCACTCATTCTTTTTATGACCTGGGAGACCCTGGGACCATGGTGTCACACCTGGGATCCTGTCTGGCTTTGCCACCTAAGCACCTTTAAGTCAGGCATGTTCTACACTGTAGCAAACTTCTAAAACTTCAGATTTTGTGCCCTCCTGCTTATAATACTTTGTGGTAGCCTCCAAAAGCAGCCTCCCTCCTCACCACCGTATTAACTTCTATATCTTCCCCAATGCAATTTTCCATGCCTCCTACCTTCAAAAAGGGTGATAAATTTTCTACTTGTAGACTTGAAGTTTTTGTTCTCTCAGAGCTCCAATTGATTTGTTGGGTGTTTAGAAAGATTTGATAACTATCTAGCTGTGTTCAAGGGATCAGACAGATTTAGCATCCCCCTAATCCTCTGCTATCTTAACTCCTCTCCCAAATCAGTATTTTTTTTTATATATCTTTTGGGTAAATATCTAATAGTCCAATTGCTGGGTCATAAGGTAACTCTCTTTATAACTTTTTGAGGAAACTCCATATTGTTTCCCAGAGTCACTACACCAATTTGTATTCCTATTAACAGTGCAAGATAGTTCTCTTCTCCACATCCTCACTAACATCTGTTGCTTCCTGTGTGTTAATTTTAGCCATTCTGACAGATGTGAGATGGGTATCTCATCATAGTTTTGATAAGTATTTCTCTGATGATAAGTTATGATGAGCATATTTTCATGTGTCTATTATCCATTTGCATGTCTTCTGTCTCCCCCAGTTCTTAAATTAAATGTCATCTTCTCAGAGATACCTCCCTTGACTCTCCACTCCTCCAATCCACTCTTTACTATATCCTCCAATTTTATTTTATTCCTACAATGTAAGTATCTGAACTTGCCCTATTGTATGCTTTACTTTAAAGCTAAGATTATTTTGTTGAGGTATAATTTACATAAGTTAAAATTTGCAATTTACATAAGTTAAAATGTGCAAATCTCAAGGGTCTACGCTTAATTTTGAGAAATGTAAAAATACATGTAACAATCACAAAGAATAAGATAAATATTTCCATTGCCTCAGAAAATTCTTTGTGCCTTTTCTAGGCAATTTAGCCCACTGGAGGCATCCAAGCATCTGATTTCTATCACTGTAGATCCATTTTGTCTACCTTTTAACTTCATATAACTGAAATCACACAGTATGCATTATTCTGTAATCAGCTTTTCCTAAATATAATGCTTTGGCAGAAACTTATAGAACAATTTTAGTTTTTCCCATCAATTTTTAACATCAGTTTGCACAGTTTCAGCTTACAAAATCAGGACTGTCTTTTATTCACATGATCCCCCCCCCGCCCACCAAATTCTGTGCTATTGTTTTCATATATCTTATTGTTGTGTATATTATATACATCAGAGTACATTGTAATTATTTTGTAAATATTTAGTACTATTTAAAAATATTTACTATTTGGGATTCTCTTGGTTTTCTTGATATTTCAACTTCTACCTTGATTATTTCTTTTTAACCCTTAAACTGACTTTTTTCTATACTGTTTAAAAATTTAATCTTAAATTAAAAAAAGAAAAGAAAAATGTAAATTAGTGCTTCAATTCTTATTTATCAAAAATGTATATTTATTTTACTGAAATTTTGAAGTAGAATTTCACTGAATATGGATTTCTAAATTGACTTTTCTTTTGGCACTTACAGATGTCATGTATTATTGTCTCCTGGCTTCCACTGTTTTAGAGAAGGTGAGGTTATTATTCGTAGTATTTTCCCCTTGATTATTTATGAATTTTTTAAAAGAAGTTTCTTAGAATATTTTTATCTTAATTTTTAGCAATTTATTTTGTGCCTGGGTGTGATATCCATATTTATCCTTTGGAATTGTAATGAGCTTCATAGATCTGTGGGATTGTATTTATTAACTTGGAAAAAAGAACTAAATGGCCATTATCTTTTCATGTTTATTTTGATCCATTCAGAATATTTCCTCTGTTTATTTTTCACAATCTACTGTCCAGTGCCTGAAAATAATTCCTTTGCATATTTTTCCCACTATTACACACATTTATGTACATGGGGTATGTCTGATGCCAACTCTTCCATCATGGCCAGAAATAGAGCTTATTATGTGTTAATGGGTTTATTTTTCTTTTATTCTACCAGGGGAAAGAGTTTATTTATTTTGTTTTTGTGTATTTTCTTGGCATCAATATAAGCGAACATATTTATTTTTTAATTTTTATTTTTTTTAAGATTTTATTTTATCTATTCATGAGAGACATGGAGAGAGAGGCAGAGACATAGGCAGAGGGAGAAGCAGGCTCCATACAGGGAGCCAGATGTGGGACTCCATCCCAGGACCCCTGGATGAGGAACTGAGCTGAAGGCAGAAGCTCAATCACTGAGCCACCCAGGCATCCCACTGAACATATTTATTGAAGAAGAAATTATACTATTATTTGAAGACATTATCTCATGCACCTGTTTTCAGATGACTCAAAGCATTATAAGTGTAGGTGTTGGAAAATATATCAAAATTCTCTAAATCCCAGGACTGGAATACAATTAGTATACACTGATACATATATGATCTTTAGAGTTCTATCCTCATTTAAAATACTGTTTCTTTCATATTGTTTATGTAAGAAAAATAATTCCATATAAATCTGCATTATTTATTCTTTATTTCCAATTTTTAATAGGTCATATTTTCCAATACTGTACACTTATTTGTTTACACTGTTAATTATATTATTCATTCATATTCACAGTAAAATTAATTCCAATTAATTATAACATTTTGTCATATAGCACTTATAATTTTAATAATTACCAAGCTTCACTACTGAGAAGTAATAAAGCTCTTTTTATAGATGAGTATTAATGAAATAATTATACAAAATATGTATTTTGAAATCCTCCATACTACATGCAAAATTGCCAATTTCTGTAATAATCATCACACTCTTCATTATTAAAATTTTGAATCACTTCATTTTTTTCCATGCTTGTTTTGATTTATTGTTCATTCTCAAGTTTCAAGTAGCTTTGCATTCGCTGTTCTGATTATAAAATTGTTGTATCATTGAAAACAAATAGTATTACGTCATTCAGAAAAGGAAGAGAGAAGAAAGACAAAAATGCCATATTTCTCACACATCTTATTGGCTTACAGTATCTTTTCTTGCTTTATTTTTGGAAAGTCTTGATATCAGAGTTTAACTTGATAAGTAGAAAAGCTGTCTTTCTTTTATATTCTAAAACTGTTCAAAACACTAGAAAAATATTTCCTTTTGATGAGTTGAAAATATTCATCTGCCTGTTAAATGATCTCTTTTGTTATCTTTTATATCTTTTATATATGTTATAGTGTAAAAATATCTTCCAATTTTTATTCAGAAAAGTTAACTCAACTGGACTTACTATACATAATAGGTGCTCAGTAATAAATTAGGAGTCTAATCAATAGTTATCTCAGTAAAATCCATGAACTCATTATTCTTATCTTTACTATAGAGCCAGAAACACATTCTTAACATTTTGTCTTATTAATGCACATACGTCAATCATTTTTTTAAAATATATTCTGTAATTCAGACTTTTCATCATTTCAGCACTACAGGAGTTCCCATTTCTCTTCCTCTACTCACAGCTTTCTTGGATACATTACTGAGCCTTTACAGTAAATAAATGTGGTAATATCTATTTTGGACTTCCAGAATGTAATCACCACAGCTGTGTTTTATTTTTGAGAGGATTTCATTTTTCAGCTTATGAAATTGTAGGGAAGATGATGAGATAAGTAGAAAGCAAGTAAAAGCTCCAACTTAAGGATGGGAAACATTTTGCTCTTGCTCCCTAAAGATAATGATAAAGAAAATTTGTTTTACTCCTGATGGAATGAAATTTTAAGATAGAAACAATAACAAAGGTATTTATTGATAACCTCCTTCATGCATATTCCTTGAAATCATTTCAATAGCCATCCCCTAACCATGATGTTCAGGGATATATGGATCCCTAAAAATAGATTAGAGATAGAGATGATAGAGATAGAGATAGAGATAGATAGAGATAGAGATAGAGATAGAGATAGATAGAGAATCTTTTTAACAACTTTGTGAATTTGGGGACAACACATAATGACGTGTATGCAAATTTAAATTAATAATACAAAATTATATAGAAAGTATAGATTAAATAAGTGCAGAAAATTTATGTTTTTTTTTATTTTCCAGAAGCAAAATAAACTATTTACTAGAAAGTACATATTTATAAAAATGTTATCACATCTGTCTTACGCCTTTCATATCTAAGTTTATTTTGTATTATTGAATCTCTGTTTCCTTAGCCATATTTTCTCCTGTCAATGTCTTTGGGACATGATTACTCATGTTTAATTTTTAATTAATCAAACAAGTCATAAAAATATTTTAGATCTTATAGGATCCTTTGGAAACTCGTCATTTCCTAATCAAGAGGTGGAGCATATGTCCCTTCCCCTTGAACCTAGGCTGCTTTTTGTGATTATCCTAATAAGAGTGGCAGAGGTGAAGGTATATAACTTCCAAGGCCAGTTTATTAAAATCAATTGAGCTCCCACCTGCCTGTCTCTCTTTCTTGGGATAACTGCCCTTGGAATATAACCATCATACCTAGGAAGTCCAAACTATGTGAATTGGAACCAAGGCCCCAGGCCTTCAGCTTCATTTTAGATCCCAGCCGATGGCCAACACCACCTTGCCAGTCCTGTGGGCAAGCCATCTTGGAAGTAGATCTTCAATCCTTCGTCAAGTTGCCTCAGCTTACACTGCATGAAGTAGACAAACCTTTCCCCCATGTTGTGTCCAAATTGCAGATTTGCAAGCCAAATAATTAACTGTTGTTTCAAGCCACTAAGCATTGAGGTAGTTTGTTTTTCAGCAAAAGATAACAAGAATAACTGAAATGAGAAAAGTAATAGTTGCTAACTTTCAGCAAGATGTACAAATAAAGACACAAATAAAAGATGTTTTGAACTCTGCCATAACTTCATTAAATCTCAGCTTTGTCTTCAAGAATGTAATTACCATTTTCGTGAACAGTCCACCATTTACCTAGTTTATATGTAAAAAAAATGTGGGTTTTGTGAGACATTTCACATTAAATTTGAAATATCAAACTCTGTAAGTCAACAACAAAAGTTTTGAGTCCAAATTCGTAAAAATGGAACTGACAATGTTTAACTTTACCTGAGACCTGTATTCCTGTAAAAACATGCACTGTCACCAAACTTTCCACTTCCTAATTTTTTCTACAAACATTTTTATCACAAAGAACCACCCTTCTCACATAACTTGATAAGATATTCTTGAATTACTCCTTGTTTGTGACAAGACCAGACACAGACCCTCCAAATATTCACTTTGTGTTTCATAAATGATTAAACGACTTGTTTGACTTCACCAACTAATCAGGACATAATTCTTTCCATGAACAACCTTTCCTCAAAAGGGCCTTCCTGAGAATCTGCTGACAGCAGAGAAAAATATTCTCTGATCAGCTGTCCAATCACACCATTCCTGCTTCCCCAAATCCAGTTCTTTCTAGCTTTGTTTGCTCCTCCTCAAAAAATAAAAATATCTTTCTGCTTTACTTTTGATGCTTGTACAGAACTTTGGATAAGCTGGAACTTTCTTCTGCTACATGAGTTCCTTTCCTCTATTACAATAATCTCTTTAAATAAATTATCTCATTACCCACATCTAGATTTGCTTTTACTTGGCAGAATCAGTAGTGATAATTTGAGAATCTTTGAGTTTTATATCAAGAGACATCAAAAAATTATCACTTCTATCTAGTACTACATTCCACCTTGTTCTATCTAATCTCTACATTGCAATGGACTGTGATCTTAAAGGAAAAAGGTTGATGTTTTTAACTTCTGTAACTGAATTTTGTGATAAATAAATTCAAATAAAATCATTCTTATGAGATTGAAGAAATAAAAATTTAAAAGATATATGTGGAAACTCTCTGGATTTTCTCAGCACCACTGATCTGGAATAATCCTGCCCATGCTTAAAAGTACTTTGTACATTCAATAGAATAATTTCCCCTTAAAAAAAAAAAACTCATAACCTTGAAAAGAAGGTAACATTGTATACCAGGAATAATCTGTGAGGATCTAAATATCTTAATCAGAAAGAGATAATTAATGCCTTGGATAATTTCTGTGGAATATGTAATCTACCAAGCATAATGGTCTCCTCTGAAAGAATTCCTAATAAAAGACCAATGGCCACTGACATGTGAATTGGGGATGTGTAAGTTGCTCTTCAATAGAAGGCAACTCAGCATAGAAGTCACACTACCTACTACACACTGAACAAAGGATTTGAGCCCAGGACCTGGAGCCACCACTTGCTAGATGTTTGACATCAGAACAGTACTAAATTCACGAATTATTTCATGAAATTGTTAATTTTTGTGATAAAAAATATACATATTAGTTTCAAATAAATTCAAACAAAATTCAATGTATACAGTGGCAAACTAATAATGTCTAACTACTAGCTTTCTGAGAAAAAAGAAGAAAATAAATAAAAGCCCACAACCCTGATTTTTAATGTTTTCCAATTTGTGTGATGTAAATACTCCTATCATTGCTAGTTTTAAAATACCAACTGGAGTTTGAACCTAGCGTTCCACTCAATATATATGTGCATTTATATATATGTCGGTGTGTATGTGTTTACCTACACATATCTATGTCTACTCACATATATATTCAGTTCATATATTCTATATTCTGTATACATGTTCAGTATATGTATATATTTTATATATACTGAAAATTAATAAAAAAAACCCAAAATCTATCTAAAGTTGGAAATATAGTGATACATTTTGAATAAAAGATTAGGCATGACATTAAAATGCAAAACCTCAGGGAACTAATAACCTTTAAGAAAACTTAGAAAATAACAGTACAAAAAGTTTTGTAATTACCATACTTCTTTAATATTTAACATATATAAATACTGAAAATATTTTAAATATTCTATTATTTATATTTCTAAATACCTAGATACAATAGTTTGATCTCCTGCTCAAATGTCTCACAAATTCTATGTTCTATATAAATCCATTGTTATTTTGGCCTAGATTATTGTAGTAAATTTAACTGCCTTTAATGGCAACATAATCAGACAGTGATAAAAAATGGCCCTTTTGCATTTGCCTTCCAGACAAACACATGCAGAGCTTATAAAACCAGGCAACAGGTTGTGGCCAATAGAGCTTTACTGCATGTAATTAAATCAGCATTGCCATTACGATAGCCAAGTGCTTTGCAAAATTGAGTGGACTTTTTTTTTTTTTAAGAGAGGGAAATCGATAAATCTTTGGAAAGAGTATGGTAATCAGTACTATAATAAAACATATTCAACCAGATGATTGATTTCAAATGGATTTACAAAGAATGGCTATAATTCCATTGCATGAAATCTGAGCAGATGTATAGAGTTAATATGACTCATGAAAAATTTACACTTACCATGCAAAAAGCAAGGAAATGCTTTTTTCTACTCTGTATCTTCAAGTAAAATAGGAAAATATCACTATGTCTTTTTTGTCTCTCTCAATCTAAGTATACTTTTAAAGGACTAAGAGTTGAGATCAATCTGAACTAGAAAATGAAAAAAAAAGGTGATCTGAAATAAATATTTTTTTTAATCACTAAGGCACAGGGAGAAAGAAGTAAACAGTTTTTCAGAAACTATGTTTTAGAAGAAACGATCACTGATATACTCAATGAATGGCAAAGAAAAATCTCTGCAAGATTCCTTGGCCTGTATATTTATGCTTTAAAGAAGTAGAATGGGGCAGGTCATGATATAGTCCTACTAGTGTGTACCTCTTCTTGTTCCATTTTATTTCATTTTATTTTTAAAATTTTTAAATTTAAATTCCTGTTAGTTAACATACAGTATAGTATTACTTTCATGTGCACAATATAGCGATTCAACACTTACATAAAACAGGTAGTGCTCATGACAAGTGTGCTTCTTAATCCCTGTCACCTATTTCACGCATTTCATACCCACCTTCCCTCTAGTAAATATCCATTTGTTCTCTATAGTTAGAGTCTGTTTCTTTGTTTGCCTCTCTCTCAATCTCTTTTTTCCCCTTTGCTCATCTGCTTTGTTTCTTAAATCCCACATAAGAGTGAAATTATATGGTATTTGCCTTTCTCTGACTGACTTATTTCACTTAGCGTAATACTCTCTTGGTCCACCATGGTTGCAAATGGACAGATTTCATTCTTTTTTATGGCTGAGTAATACAAACATATATAATCTCATATATACACAGTATATATAAATATATATTTAAAATTATAATGTATACACACATACCACATCTTTATCCATTCATCAGTGGATGGACATTTAGGCTCTTTCCATAATTTGAAAATTATTGATAATGCTGCTATAAACAAGGGGGCATATGTATCCCTTTGAGTTAATATTTTTGTATCCTTTGGGTAAGTACCCAGTTGTGCAATTGCTGGATTATAGGGTAGTTCTATTTCTAACTTTCTGAAAAAACCCCATATAGTTTTCCAGAGTGGCTGCAACATTTTGCATTCCCATTAACAGTGTGAAAGGGTTCCCCATTCTCTACATCCTCACCAACACATTTTTTTTCTAGTGCTGTTGATTTTAGCCATTCTGATAGGTGTGAGGTGCTATCTCCTTGTAGTTTTGATTTTTATTTCCCTTATAATGAGTAATGTTGAGCATCTTTTCATGTATCTGCTGGCCATCTTGATGTCTTTGGGGAAAATGTCTCTAGATACTTTTAAAAACAGTGTCACCAAAAAGCAGAAAATATCAAATGAAAAAGGAAGAAAAAAACCCACACTTGAGTGCCTCTGCCAAGGGTACCTCTCTCTGTGTCTCTTTTTAACTTGATATTATAAGAATGTCCCAATATCAAGTTGGTTACATAAAAAGGGTACATGCTGCTACATAGGTAGTAATTCCTGAAAAATGATTTTTGAATCCGTAGGACTTGACCATTCTTGAGAAATTTCACTGTCTACTTCCTCCAGACCTCTACTTCTTTAATACTATTTGATTTATACTAGAAAGTTATGTTTTCTCTTTCATTCACATGGCCACAGTTATGTGTTCTGAGCCTCTCTGGCGTAGGGCCCTCTAATTTTGGTGTCATATACAATCATCTGAATGGTTTAATAATCTTTTGGTCTCCTTGGAAATCCATAGATCAACTATTTAAGACTTAACTGGAGTAAACATGGAAATCTCTTATTTTAACAAATGCTTCAAATCATATATATTATATATATATATTTCAAATATATATATAATTCAATATATATCAAATATATGATCAAATAATATATAATCAAATATATAATTCAAATTACATATATTTATATGTATAACCTCTAACTTATAACAAATGCTTCAAATTATATATATATATATATGTATATATATATATATAGATATATAGAGAGAGAGAGAGAGAGAACCTCTAACATAGAAGAAGATTGGAGTAACCTGTCCTGTGCTCATTACAAATTTGTAGGAATGTCTCATTAACTTTCTTCCACAAACCAGCTTTAATACTAGCAAAATAATTTGATTATTACGAAATATCCATAGATGGAAGATTATGCTTTTTCTTCCTTTTAACTTAGAGGTAATTAATACTTAATTTTTTTCACATTGAAATGCTTAATGAAAATTACTCATTCACTAGAATGTAGCATAAGAAAATTAATGAACATCTTAAGTGCCAGAATTCCTAGGTTTTAATCTAGATTGGGCACTAAGTAACATATTCACCTTGGGCTGTTCGGTTAAATTTTCTCTTTTATTTTTTGAATATATAAATCATGCATTAATGTTATCCTCTTTAAAAAGGAAAATTCAAATATTATATATGAAGCTCAATTTCCTTTTGACAATCATCCACAATTTTATTTTCTTCCCAGAATTAGCAGCTTTGGTTTATCTCCATCCAGATAAATATATGTAGATAGATGATAGGTAGGTAGATAAATATATATTAATACAGATGAATATACGTATGCAAATATGCAAATGCATAATTACATTGTATGCTTTACAGAGGGCATATTACTGTACCCTTTGCTTATAATTTTATTTTTCTATTGAACCCTATATCACCTCAATTTTTCTATTTTAGTCCATTGAAAGCATACTCATATTCTTTAACTGTTGTATGATATGCTACAACATGGATATCATAGAAGTTATTTGTTCATTTCATTTCTGATAGCATTTAGGATCTCTGTATTTTCCTTTGTTTTGTTTTTACTTTTTGTTGTCATTATTAATATAACTCCTATTTCATATAATATTCTTGTATGAACTTCCTTGTTAACATAGATGCTCCTCCAAGGTATACATCACAATCTGGAAAGTAATTCCAGGAATGTATCAAAACAGTACATGCGTTTCATTTTTCCCCAACTTTATTGAGATCATAACTGACATATAACATGATTTAAGTTTATGTTATGCAATATGTTGACTTGATACATTTATATCTTGCAAAATGATTACCACAGTACTATTAGTCAACCCCTTCATCCCTTTCATAACTCACATAATTACCAGTAATGGGTGAGAATGTTTAAGATGTACTCTCTCGGCAGCATTCAAATATACAATATAGTATTGTTAAGTGTAATCATCATATTGTACGTTAAATATCCAGAACTTACTCATCTTCTAAGTGTAGGTTTGTACCCTTTGACCAATATCTCCTCACTTCAATCACCTCCAAGCCCCTGGCAACCATCATCCTATTCTTTTTATGAGTTCAGCTTTAGGGTTTTGTTTTTTTTTTTTTTTTTCTCTAGACTCATTTCACCTAGAGCAATGCCTTCAGGGTCCATCCAAGTTGCCCAAAAGGATGAGATTTCCTTCTTTCTCATGACTGAATAATACTTCATTATATACTGCATCTTCTTTATTTATTCATCCATTGATGAACACTTAGGTTATTTCCCTATCTTGTCTATTGTGAATAATGCTGCAATTAACATGAGTGTGCAGATATTTCTTTGATATCCTATTTTTGTCTCCTTTGGAAATATACACAGAAGTGGAATCATTGAATCATATAGTACTATTTTTACTTTTTGAAACAACTCCATATTATTTTTTATAGTGGCTACACCAATTTACATTCCCAGCAATAGTGCACTAGAATACCTTTTTCTCCACATTCTTTGCCAACTCTTTGTATTTCTTGCCTTCTTAATGATAGCCATTCTAATATGTTTGAGGTGATACTTCATTTTGATTGGATTTGCATTTCCCTAGTGATTCGTGATATTGAGCATCTTTTCATGTACCTGCTGGCCATTTGGATATCTTCTTTGCAAAAATGTCTATTCAGTTCTCTGGACATTTTTAAAAATAAGACTATTTGAAATTTTTTTTTGTTATTGAGTTTTATACAGTCTTTACATATTTTGGGATACTAACCCCTTATCCAACAAATGTTTTGCAAATATTTTCTCCCATTCCATTGGTTATCTTTTTGTTTCGTTGATTATTTCTTATGCTGAGGAGAAGCCTTGTCATTTCATGTAGCTCCACTTGTCTATTTTTGCTTTTGTCACTTCTAATTTTTGTGTCATATCCAAAACATTGTTGCCAGGATCAATATCAAGGAGATTTTTCCCCTATGTTTTCTTCCAAGAGTTTTATGGTTTCAGGGCTTATGATTAAGTCCTCAATATATCTCATTAACTTTTACGAGTTATGTAAAATAAGGGTATGATTTTATTCTTCTAAATGTAGTTATCCAGTTTCTCCAATACACTTTATTGAAAAGAATGTACTTTCCCCATTGAGTATTCTTGATTCTTTTGTCAAATATTAATTAAGTTATAAGTAGGATGTTACTTCTGGGCTCTCCATTGTGTTCCCTTGCTCTTCCTGTCTGTTTTTATTGCTACAGCTTTGTATTTTTGTTTCAAATCAGGGCATATAGTGCCCCCAGCTTTGTTCTTCCTCATGATTGTCTTGGTTATTCCAGACCTTTTGTGGTTCTATACAAATTTTAGGGTTGTTCTTTCTAGTTCTGTTAAAAAAAAAAAAGTGCCTTCAGAGTTTTGATAGTTTACAGATAGCTTTAGGTACATGGAATAACAATAATATATTTTAACAATATTAGATCCCCCAATCCATGAACACATGGTATCTTTCGACTTGTGTCTTGTCACTTTCTTTCATTAAAGTAATATGGTTTACAGTGCACAAAACTTTCACTTCCTGAATTTCTTTCTTTTTTTAAAATCTTATTTATTTATTCATAGAGACACAGAGAGGGTGGGGCAGAGGAACAGGCAGAAGGAGAAGCAGGCTCCATGCAGGGAGCCTGATGTGGGACTCGATCCAGGGTCCCCAGGATCACACCCCAGGCTTCAGGCGGCGCTAAACCACTGCGCCACCAGGGCTGCCCCCTAAATTTATTTCTAAGTATTGTACTGTTTTTACTGATACTGTGAATGGTACTGGTTTCTTTTTTAGATATTTTGTCTTTAGTGTATAGAAACAGAGCTGTTTTTTTTATATGTTGATTTTGTATCCTGTAACTCTACTGAATTCATTGAATAGTTCTAACAGTTGTTTGGTGGATTCTGTAAGATATTTTATAAATACTGTCATATAGGATCTGCAAACAAAGACTTTACTTCTTCTTAGATGAAAAAATCATTTTTTCCCCAATGTTACTTTAAACAGATTTAGCTCCCGGAATCTTAACTGTACAACAATGCACTCAGCTTGTTCTTTACTGGATCGGCAGCAAAAATTATTCCAAAACAGTTACATAATTCTTACTTAGAAATTTCACTAGTAGCTTCTGAACATTTTGTATGATTGATTTCCAATTCACTGGCATGTATATGTTTGCCATGTCAGGTTGTGTACCTGCAACTTCATACTTTCCATATTCAATATTAAGCACTATGTCATCAACTCAGTGAATCAATATGGTATCTTTTGAATTTGGAATAAATTATGGTCAAGAGTTAAGAGAGCTCATGCATATCTAAGGTAACATAATAGGTTACACATTAGAGATGTAAACTATCTGGGCCTGATGAAAACAAAATTATGTAGGATATTTTTAGTCTAGCTAAGTGTAGTGGAAAAACAATTTCCCTGTTAACTATCTGCATTCCAATTCTCATAACCTGAATTGATTGAGTACAATAAAGACACCACATTTGAAATAACAGCAAACTATTATTATTGTATTTATTACTCTATTACTTATTTGCATTGGTCAGCTAAGAGAATGAAAGGTGGATGTGAAGGCAATCACTTCCCAGCATTATTAAAACTTTCCATTTTGGCATTAACCTAGCCATGGCAATGTTTTTCTTCTTGCAAGCCTCACTCAAAATTCAATTTCTTAGAAGTATTTTTGTTGTTGTTGTTGTTGAGTTGAAGTTACATAATTGACCTCTGGCAGAACTAAGGAAGTAAGAGCAGGAATCCATCCCATCTTCTAACCTAGTTGGAGGCACACCCCTGGATATATCATTCCAAAATGAAATCAAAAGGAGGGATGGAGGCTTTTAACTATGAAATCCACAAAGTGAACTACCAACTTCTCTTCATGGCATTCTCTTCACATCAAAACTTGTGAAATATTGCTTATATACCTACTTTTGTACATGAAGCCCATGCTATATTATCAAGCAGATGTGAGTTTTGAAGACAAAAGAGAAAGGATGTGCAGTTGAGGCTTGTTCTCTTACGCATTTTTTACTGAGAAAGAGAAGTAATGGATTGAGATTTAATCATTTGGAGAATAAAACCTATTTTAAGAACTTTTCCCATCAAATTTTGACCTATAGCTACTGAAATGTTGACCTTTCTATAAGTAAAGGAAGCAATAACGTGCTGTCACCTCAGAAGATAGAGTGATGGAATGTGTTACCTCTAAAGCCAGCAGGAGGGCAGCGGGGGGGGGGGGGGGGGCGGGGGGGGCTCAGCGGTTTAGCGCCGTCTTTTTTTTTTATTTATTTATTTATTTATGATAGTCACAGAGAGAGAGAGAGAGGCAGAGACACAGGCAGAGGGAGAAGCAGGCTCCATGCACCGGGAGCCCGACGTGGGATTCGATCCCGGGTCTCCAGGATCGCGCCCTGGGCCAAAGGCAGGCGCCAAACCGCTGCGCCACCCAGGGATCCCAGTTTAGCGCCGTCTTGAGCCCAGGGCCTGATCCTGGAGACCCGGGATCGAGTCCCATGTCAGGCTCCCTGAATAGAGCCTGCTTCTCCCTCTGCCTGTGTCTCTTTCTCTCTCATGAATAAATAAATACAATCTTTTAAAAAATTAAAACTAAAGCTAGCAGGAGAATAACATTTTCTTTTTCATTAGAGTACCAACTCACCTCAACCAGTGAGTGGAAAGAATGTTGCTTTTCTAAGTAAATAGCGTCTATCCTTCATATACATATTGGTCATATATTCTTGTATCGATTTTACACAACTGCATTTTTATGCCAGATTAAATGAAATATGTTTAGCTATGGATTTCTGAAGAATAAAATTTCATGTCAGCATTCATTTTCTTCCTTTCCTTCAAAAACTGAAAGTTACTTTATTAGAATATACTGAAAAGAGTCTTGAGATCAAGGAAACTATACCAATTACAATTGCTGCATAAAATTAAGCACATTGAAGACAATTAGAATCACATATTTTCATAATAGTAGACTTCTTTAAATTAGCATTTGAGTCTGATTTGAACAAAAAGCACTTCCTATTTTGTGAATATATATTGCTGTTGTAAATAAAAATATACGTTTTATTATGTAAACATATTGTGGAAAATTATGAAATTGAAAAAAGCCAACATTTTAAAAAATACAACCATGTATAATATTCTACATATTTAACATCCTATAGTGTATGGATCCCATCAATCATAATGGACACTGTAAATAACATCACACCATTATGATCTGGCTAGATTCAGCTGTGTCCAGAATATCTTCCTGGCATAGCTGGCTTTAAACTATGGTTGCAAATCTCATGAGACAAATGGGTATTGGGTAATTCTGAATCTTACATCATTTTAGAATATGTTAAAAGCCCTCAAATTTGTTTCTTTTTTTCTTATGCAGGGAGATTCTATTAGATGCAAAACAACAAATAACTATAATGAAATATAACAGCTTATTTTTCCTGTTAATAACATACATATATATATAATAGGTAATTATTACTATTTCTATCATAATATACCGCTATATGGAATTACTTAACCAATCCCCCTTTCCTCAAATTTTAATTCTTAAAAATATTTTGGTCTTATAAACAGTTTTATGAATATTGTTGTTAAGTCATAGTCAGACTTGTTTATATATTTTCATAGGGACATTTTACCAGAGTAAATTTGCTTTATCAAAAAGTATTTAGTTCAACATTGTGAATTGGGTGCATTGCATCTATATCAAAGCATATGATGCTGTAGTGTCTTTGTAGTATTATTTTCAAATGTCCTTCCAGTAACATTACACCATTTTCCCCATCATTACAAAAAAAAAAAAAAGTCATTTCTCCAAACCCTTGCTTCATTAGTGGTGTTATTGGTGCCTTGCATGGACTCTCACCAGTCAGATGCACACATTACCCAGCTGCTATGACTGTTAGTGCTGAAGGCTCATAACCACCACTTTCTCTGGAGAATTGACACCAGAGCCATCTCACCCAGATTATGATTATCCTCTTCTTCAGACAGTCAGGCTAATGACTTATTGAACTGAAAGTGTGGTAGAAAATTTACCTCTCTCTCTCTTTAAGGTGAGGCTAACTCTGTCGTGAAGTTTGTGCAACAGAAATTTTCATGAAATCAGACTGAAGCTAGTCTCCAGCTGAGATCATTTACCTCTTTCAACTTTTTTCCCTTGTTCTGCCCTGCTTCTTCCATTCCCATCTTATGAGAGTATTTCTTCAACACTTCTCCAAGAACTCCTGTCTTAAGCTCTGTTTCTAGGGAACTTAACCTCAGATGGTTGGGGCCATGATGATTCTACAAAGCAGAGTCTAACAATGGTATTCTGAAAAAGGCCATTCAGTGGCCATATGGCAATGAAGACCCTTTTACTGATGGTAGGTTGAGGGAACCCTGGGTGGCACAGTGGTTTAGCGCCTGCCTTTGGCCCAGGGCGCGATCCTGGAGACCGGGATCGAATCCCACGTCAGGCTCCTGGTGCATAGAGCCTGCTTCTGTCTTCTCTCTCTCTCTCTCTCTCTCTCTCTCTCTCTCTGTGACTATCATAAAAAAAAAAAAAGATGGTAGGTTGATTACTGATAGTTCTTGGAAAGTTGTAGCAGTGGTACTTCTAAAATTCTTACCTGTGGTGAGTGGAGATGGGAAGCAGTGAGAGTGATGTATAAAGTGGAATACCATTAACACTTGAGATTTAAAAGGAAATTGTAAATAAGAAAGAAAAAAAGGAAATTGTAACCTTAAGGACTATGAAATTAGGTGGCTATTATTAAGTAATGTTGGGACACTTGGGTGGCTCAGCAGTTGAGCATCTGCCTTTGGCTCAGGGCATGATCCCAGATCGAGTCCCTGCGATGGAACTTTGCTTCTCCCTCTGTGTGTCTCTGCCTGCGTTTCTATGTCCCTCATAAATGAATAAATAAAATATTTTTTTAAAAAATAAGTAATGCTAATGCATGAAGCAATCTATTAATTAGGAAAATGCAAGAGCCAGAAAGCCTCTTAGACAAAAGTTAAGGAGGCACTTATCTTCTACAGATGGAACTGAAGACCTAAGTGTTAAATGTAGTGAGCACATCAAATAAGGTTGAAATCTCAGGGGAAAGTAATCTTCTAAGCCAAAGTCAGAGCACTCATGAGTCATAATTTCAATTTAGTTTTTTTTTTTTTCTTTTTTTGGTTTATATAAATTTTATAATTTTTCCACAATATAGTGTTAGGTCATAAAAAGTTTCCTTTTATATTTGTTGTTATTATTATTATTTTATTTTTTATTTAAATTAAATTAATTTACATATAGTGTATTATTAGTTTCAGAGGTAAAGTTCAGTGACTTATCAATTGTACATGATACCCAGTGCTCATTTGCCTGTCACTTAGTTACCCTGTTCCCCCATTCTCCTCCCCTCCAGCAACCCTCAGTTTGTTTCCTATAATTAAGAGTCTCTAAATTATTTGTCTCCCTCTATGATTTTGTGTTGTTTTATTTTTCTCTCTCATCCCCTATGCTCTTGTTTTGTTTCTTAAATTCCACATATGAGTGCGGTCATATGATAATTTTCTTTCTCTGATTGACTTATTTGTAGCTGAAATACATGTCTTTATATCAAAATAAGGAGGAAGCTTTTTTCTCTAATTAGAATCATATGTTTAATTGCTTAAAGAAATATTTATTATTGTAAAAAAAGGTCCTAATTCTACTTAACCTAATACCACTGTCTTTCATACAACCAAAATTGTACTAACCCTCCCTCAGTAAAAGAAATAAAGTTCAAGAAAGATGATCGGTTACACTACTGCATATCTTGTAGCTTAAAACTATAATGTAAATTAAAATACTATTTAGAAAGTAAGTGCATCTTGTATTACATGATCAGGGAAAAATAGAATAAAGAAAATAAATATTTGCTATACACACATGTGCAAGTGCACAAACACATTTAAAGTGAGAAATAATCATGACATCACCATTCTTAATTCTGTAGCTGGTCACGTGATCATAGCCAATATTTATAACTTCATTTTTCCACTACCCATTCTTGTTTTCAACAAGAACCTCAGCTGGTCGTTGTCCCTTACCAATCTTCATTCCTGAAGGGCCTGGGCCATTGGTAGTTGTGCCTAGATTGGTTTGTTTTTATTTTTCATTGACCTTAATCACAGGGTATGGTAATTCTCAGAGACATTTTAAGGGATATTCTGAATTCTACATATACTCTTCTTTACCTCCATTGTGGAGTAAGAGTTCAATTTCTCCTTGATAGTCAGGATCAATCACCCCAGCCAACACTGCAATGCCCTCCTATGCCTGTTGATTCAGTGGCATGAAGACTTTTAAGTGTCCAAGAAGCAATCTTAACTTACAGTGCAGTAGTAGAATCACTGTTTATATCTCCTGATGTAAGTATTCCTCCCTCTGGAGCTAAGACATTTAGGCCAGCATAATATAAGATCATGGGAACAGGAAGCAAAAATTTTGTTTGTGAGTGGTGTCACTCTCACTTCTACCCCTAGATTCCTATGCCTATGAATTCTGGCTACTGGAGAAGCACCATATATTAGACACTGATTTAGAACATTTGCAGCTTCCTAGAAAACCTGGCACCAGCCCTGCAAAGAATTGCCCCCCACTTGGCTCTGTAACTAAGACTCCAAAAACTCATTCCACTCTTCTATCAGAAGGACTGCTTTAGGGTGGTGGGGAAAATGGTAAGACCAGTGAAAATTCTACAAGCATGGATCCATTGTTGTACTTCTTTTCACTGTGGGGTTCCTTGATCAGAAGCAATGTTGTATGAAATAACATGACTATGGATAAGGCATTCTGTAAGTCCATGGATAGTAGTTTGGCAGAAGCATCACATTCATGGAAAAAAACAAACAAACAAACAAAACAAAACCCATAGCCAGAGTAGGACTCTATTCTAGTATGAAAAAATGCTACCTTTTGTATGATGGAAGCAATCCAATGTAATCTATCTGCCACCAGGTAGCTGGCTGAATATCCAGGGAATGATGCCATATTGGGAGCTCAGTGTTGATCTCTGATGCTGGCAGATTGGGTGTTCAGCAGTGGCAATAGCCAGGAGTCCATATTGCTGTGCCCAAGCATAATGTCCTTTGCCACCATGACCACTTTGCTCGTGAGCCCATTTGGCATGACAGAGGTGGCTAGAGAAAGAAGAGTGACTATCCACAAAACAGGACATCCTATCTACTTGGTTATTAAAATCTTGGTTATTAAAATGTTACACTGTTGAAGTTACCCTTTTTGACATTCACATGGGACAGAAGTTCTTTCATGTTATTGTCTATTCAGAGAGGTCTCACCCCATACTTCTCACCCAAACTTCCTTGTTAGCAATTTTACAATCATGTTCCTTCCAAGTCCCTGACCAACTAGCCAAATCATTAGCTAGATCCCATATATCAGCACATAATCACATGTCTGGCTATTTCACCTTCTAAGCAAAGTGAATAATCAGATACACTGCTTAAAACATCTGTCAGTTGGAAGATTTCCATTCACCAGTTTCCTTCCAGGATGTTCCAAAGGGGGCTGTAATGCTGTATCTGCTCACTTGCAGGTGGTGCCTGTATATCATGTGGAATCTGTGTAACCTGGGTTTGAGTCTTCTCTTCCACTGTCAGTTGATCACCAAGAACTTCCCATGAGGCCATAGGTACAAGCGGAGAGATAGAAAACACTGTAGCAGAAGCAGAGACCATAGGTATTTTGGCACTTCTTTAACTTTTTTGTGCTTAAGGGCCTATTTGGGCTCAAACATGGATATAGCACCCCCATCTGATAATGGACTGTTGCTGTGAAATTTATGATTTTATGGGTTAGATAACACTCAGCTTATGATTTAAAGTTCAGGTTGCTTGGCAACTTGGTGGCCATGATCAAGCATTTGATCCATTCAGTTCCTACTAAGGCATAGTAGCAGGCCAAGAGCTATTTCTTTTTTTTTTAATTTTTTTTTTTTTTAATGATAGTCACACACAGAGAGAGAGAGGCAGAGACAGGCAGAGGGAGAAGCGGGCTCCATGCACCGGGAGCCCGACGTGGGATTTGATCCCGGGTCTCCAGGATCACGCCCTGGGACAAAGGCAGGCGCCAAACCGCTGTGCCACCCAGGGTTCCCTAAGAGCTATTTCTTAAAAGAAAAGTATTTATCTGTGGAGGACAGCAAGGCTTTGCTTGCTGGTAATTCACAAACTGGGTCTGCAAAAGACTGCAATGAGAATTTCTGTCTGCCACTGTCCCTTTAACCATCATTGCATCTGCTGGATCATATGCCCTAAACAGAAGAGCAGCAGAGGAACTTATACAGCAGCCTGGACCTATCACAGAGCCTTCTCTTGTTCTTGGTCCCACTCAAATTCAGCAGCTTTTGAAGTCATCTGGTAAATAGACCTAAGTAACACATTCAAATGAAGAGCATGATGCCTCCAAAATCCAAACATGTGCCCACTAGGCATTGTACCTCTTTTTTGTTTGTAGAAGGGTCAGGTCTAACAACTTATCCTTCCCCTTTGAAATGATATCTCAAAATAAAAATGACCCACATTACTTGACCCTTAGAAATATCACTGAGGTCAGCCCCTAAATTTTAGTCAGATTTATTTCCCACCATCTGGCATATAAATGTCTTATCAATAAGTCTAGAGTAGTTACTACTGATTGCTCTTTTGATCCAATTATGATAATGTCAGCAATATAATAAACCAGTGTGATTTCTTCATGGAAGAGAAAGGCAATCAAGGCCCCTGCAAACTGAATTATGACATAGGGCTAAAGAGTTGATGTACTACCCTGAAGGTAGAACAGTGAAGTGTATTTTTGGCCTTGCCAGCTTGAAGCAAGCTACTTCTGCTGGATCTTTTGACAGGAATAGAGAAAAATGTATTTGCCAGATTAGTAGCCACATACAAGGAATGTGTTAATTCACTTAACAATAAAGCCACATCTGTTATAGCAACAGCGATTGTAGTTACCATGTGGTTGCATTGGTGGAAATGTACGGTTATTCTCCAAATTCAGCCATCTTTTATAAAGGCCAAACAGGTAAGTTCAATAGAGATGTGGTAGGAATCATTACTTCTGTATCCTTCATGTCCTTGGTGGTGGCATTAATCTTTGCAATCCATTCTGAAATGTGGTATTGCTTCTGGAAGTAAGTTCAGGAGAACTTTGGACCCACTGTAAGAGGAACGTGAGCAAAAACTCCATTGATCACCTGGCCTCCATAAGCCCCTACCTTCACTGTGGACCACAGTGCATTTCAAGTCTCCCAGAATTACTGTCAGATCAGAGCCAGTATCCAGTAGTGCCTGGAAAGTCTGACTATTTCCTTTTCATCAATGTACCACTACTCAAGTAAAAGGCCAGAGATCTTCCTTTGGGGAAGGCTAGGAGAAAGGATAATAGCATAGAATTTTGGAAGCGTACCACAATCCTTCCTCAAGAGAAACCTTCCCTTCATTTAAGGGGTTCTGAATCTGTAAATTGGCTCAAGTCTAGCAATTGATTGAAGGATTAGGACTCTCTGTTTTTATGACTCAAGTCTGACTTTCATTTACTTCACTTAGAATTTTTATGCTTATACAGATTGGTAAGAATTTAGTAGGTTTCTTGCCTAATTTACTTCTAGGTACACCATGAACAAATAGCAATGCCAAACATAAGTCTGTGGGAGTCAGATTATTCTGATTGCTGCTTTGGCTACACTGCCCATCACTCTAACCATACATGCTTTGCCTTTGGTAGTTGAGTAACCCCATTAGACCCCTGCTATCCTCAGATCCAGTTGTTTCTATTGCACTTAGAATTCCCCATTTGTGGCTGCTCTTCCCCCTATAAAGTATGGCCAACGGAGAAGTGCAGTCATGAAGATCTTCAAGGATGACTGGAAAGAACTAAAAAAGTATATCTCATAATACTGGTGAAAGATATGCCCTCTGGACACTCCGAGTGCTGGTGAGTAGGTCTTAAATGACAAATCACTCTAACATTCTGGTCTCTCTAAGCCTTTGAATTCTTTCCTTTAGATTAAACCATGGCAGATCTGATATTCCAATTTATTTCCTGTGTGCCAGCTTTTGGCCCGTGTTTCAGCTAGCCAAACAAATTTTAGATCTCTCTAACTCCCCAAACTGCAGCATCAAATGTAAAATCTCTGCTTAGTAAGCCCAAATCAATAAATTTGGCCTGATCTAACTTTATTTCCCTTCTACTATTATTCCATACCCACTCCCACATGTTTTCCAGATTTCTGTTTGAACAAATTAGTTCTTTGGGAGTATAGCACACCTTCTCATGGGTTCCCTTTGTACCTTACTTTAAGTGCCTGCTGGGATTTATTCCAATTATAGATCTAGAAACAGGTGGGGATAGGTCCTGAGGAAAGACTCAGCACCTCTTGCAATTGCTGTCAGGTAAAGATATTCCAGTCTCCTCAGGCCAGGCAGATTTAATCCTTTCAGATGGGATTGGAAAGATAATAATATTTCTGGGGCTGGGGAGGCCACTTCCATTCACCAAGAAGACACAACAATACTTAGGGGCTCAACATCCCCAGCTTTATCAAAGTCTTCCCTCATGCTGCTATAGTAACTTAGGAGATCTCATTCTCTCCCCATGTTCTTACTTTGACACTAGATACCCTGGAAGGCTAGGACTTTAACTTACATTTTAATGGTATGATTCTGTGTTTGATTTTCACCAATCATAGCCCTGCAACTGCAGGAGACAAGGATTTCCTTCAGACTACATGTAGATGTGTTAAGTTCACTTATACAGCACTTTAACTGGGAACATAAATCCTTGAGTTCACACTTTTTTCACCACTTTGTCCAGCATGATTACAATTAGCCACCTCATTATATTTGTTAGTTTTATTAAAATGTCCAAAAGTAATCAGTCACTAGCTCCCTGCTTCATAAGTGGTTGATTAGGAGTGCCCAGTGCAGATATTTTGTGTGCCTCTACTGCCAGTTCACATCACAGTGCTCCTTTATTACTGGAAATAGAATCATTGCCATCTTGACATTTAATCAAATAATCTGTCCCAGAAACCAGGAACTAAATCATAAAACTCATTCTTAAAATTCTGTTGCTCTAGAACTACTCACATACCAAAATCTGTGTTAGGATTTCTTAGAGAAACAGAGTATATAAGTTACTATATGTCCTATATATTATATCATCTAGCTATATTCTATCTATCTAATTATTCATCTATTTATCATCTATCTATCTATCTATCTATCAAGATTTGTAGGGAATTAGCTCATATGAATATGAAGGCTACAGGCTGGAGGACCAAGAAATTGGGTGCTGTAGTTCTCATCCAAGTCTAAAGGCCTGAGAACTAGTGGAGACAATTATGCAAGTCCTATGCAGAGTCCAAAGGTTCAGGAACTAGAGGATCCAAAGGTCAAGTCTCAATCTGAATGTAGGAGATGACTGATGTCCCAGGTCAGGAATAAAAAATTCTTCCTTCCTCTACATTTCTGTTCTGTTCAGGCCCTGAACAGATTGGATACTGCCCACATACCTTCAGGACAATCTTCTCCACTCAGTCAATTCAAATGCCAATCTCATTCACCAAACACCCTCACAGATGTACCCAGAAATAATATTTAGCCAGATATCTGGGCACCTCTTGTCCAGGTCAAACTGACACATAAAATTAACCATTAGAGAAATCTCAGAAAAAGTTCTTGGTGACACAGTCTAACTTAATCATGTATTTGAGAAAATTAAGAAATAGGATATTCTTTGGGAAAATATAACTAAATCCTTAATTAAATTAAAACTAAACAATTAATTTTACATTTAAAAAGCCAAAGATTTCTGTGCAATGTTTCTTCATGATTTAAATGGAAATTTTCTAATGATACATTATTTGTCTTATAAAATATTTATGATTTTTAATTCAATGCCTCCTTCAGCTTCTAACTTTGGACCATTTTATAAATCATCATCATCTTCAGATGAGGTAGATCCACTAAAAAAAGAGAGAAAATCTCAAATGAGCTAATACCATGTTTTTGAAGATGAGGTAAATTTAAAAGTCTTCCATAATCGATAGATTACATATTTATGTCTTCTTCTCAGTCAAGAGTTATCTCAATTAATCACTAAATCATATTAATTATATATTTTTAAGTACAGGAAAACTTTTCAGAGAAAAGAAAATTTAACTGTGTCAAAGAGGGATACTACTTCATTAAAATTCTGTTGATAAAACATGAAAGCTAGAGGCCACTGATGTCATGCAGGCTAAGTCATTAATAAGGTTGCTTCTTCGTGTTATATGTTGTGTTGGTAGATTATTAACCACAGCTTCCATGAATTTCATCTAAGTAATAGTGCAGCATTAGCTACAATACAGTTAATGTTGGTAATCATTTTATATAGAATATTCATAAGTATTTATATTATTCTTTTATGAATAAAGATAGTATAGTAATGCAAAGATATAAAACAGGTCATGATCATTTAATTAAATGCCCTTGGATTTGTGTATTTAAATTTCTCTTCAAGAATAATGAACTAATTTTTTAAATCTTCATCTGTATTATACTCCTGAATTTTCTTGATTATGATTTTTAAATTACTGAATATAAAAACTCTATATGTAAATTAGAAAGATTTAATTATACGTGACTTAGAAGTTTTATGATTATCACATACTTTCTATTTTTCACATATAGGAAAAGATTAAAAAATAATATACTTAGGGGCACCTGGGTGGCTCGGTCAGTTAAATATCTGTCTTTGGTTCAGGTCATGATCCCAGGGTCCTGGGATCAAGTTCTGCATCAGGCTCCCTACTTAGTGGGGAGTTTGCCTTCCCCTCTTTTTCCATCCTTCCCTCACTGCTCGTGCTCTGTCTCCCTCTCACATTCTTTTTCTCACTCTCAAATTAATAAATAAAATCTTCACACTCTCTTTCTCACTCTCAAGTTAATAAATAAAATCTTTTGAAAAATTATATACTTAATACCAATTAAATGAGATAAGTTTGCATGGAAATTTCACCATTTATTTTTTTTCTCATTTTCTACATCATATTTTTAGGTAAGATTGAGTTGAATATGACTTTAAGTAGCTTTTGTTTCTGGGATGACCCTAATAATGGTTTATATTCTCACAACAACTGTTCCCTCTTCATAAAATCCAGATCCCCTGGTGTACAGATTTGATGAAGTTATGCACTCATAAAGACTTGCAAACACAGACTATAAAATCTGCACTATATCCACGTTGTACCTGCTGGATTATGGCTTCCCTGGGGTTCCCAGGGAGCCTGGTAACACAGTCTCAAGAATGAATGAGTGGGAGAATTATTGCCTCATTGAGTAGCAGTTGACCAATAAAAGGCATAAGTTGAGCAAGAGGCAACAGACAAATTTTTGTATTTTGTGTCACCAAGAACTGTCCCTAGAAAGAATAGTGTTCTACTGGTATCTCTAGAGACACTCAACATGTACCCAGTACCCAGCTGTACCTACTGTAAACTTTTGATGGGTTCTTTAACTTTTTTGCATTTGCTCTCCCCATCTCCACAGCCCCATTTTCTTTTTGCTTTGACTGATGGTTTCTAGGAATTGCACTTCTAATAAAGTGTTAGCTCATAAGCTTTGTTTCAGATTTTGTTCCCTAGGAACTCAGTGGAAGACATTCCTTTAATGGGATGTATCATCTCATTCCCTCATCTCCTAAATGAGAAGCCCTGCTTTATGGAGTTGTATTTCACACAATGATTTCATAAAGATAATAATTTGATAATATATTTAGTTGATCTTCACAATAAGAATTTTTTTCTTCTTAATTTCATAATAACTAGAAAACAACAGCTTAAAATTACAGTATGTTTATATTCAGATCACATATATAATAATGATATAAATAGCAATGTATTAGACACTCTGGTAGGAGTATATGACTTTCTGAGAACTGAAGGAACATAGATCCACATAAGGCAAGATAAAACTATCTTACATGAAGTAATTATTGAATAATTAAACATTAAAATTTGAGAGATTAGCTATAACTATTGTGGGGATTAAGATAAAGTAGTGATCACTTAGCTCATTGGAAATGACTTAAAAGGGAGTAAAATGATTCAAATCTTTCTAAATTAATAGTTGCAAAACAACTAGAATGAGAATAGTTGAATCCTTTTGCCTCTAATGATAAGAAGCATGACCAAGGAAGGAGGGATTAAAATTAATAGGAAACAATAACTTACTTGCTAGAATCATTTAAGTATGTGAAATAACTATGATCATTTAATTAAAAGAGACAATTAAAAAGTTAATCCCAATAAAGGAGTTTAGATAAGCTAAAGTCTTCAAACCATTGTTTAATGTCATATATAATTGCTATTGATTCTGAACCATCTCAAATTGATTTATACTTAATGCTGACATCAATTATCATAATACCCTTAGATTCTGTTTTTTTATTCAAATAATTTAATTAATTAGTCTTAAGCAATAAAAATACATGATTAATTATTTTTCATTAATAATAATTAGAGCACCATTATTTGAGTCCCTAATAGTCTTTTACTGAAGCTAATAATTCAAAAAATTAGCTTAATTTTAAAATACCATTTAAGTACCATTATTATTTTCAAATTAAGAAACTGATGACAAAAAAAGTAAACTACTATTTACATAAGAAAGGTTAAGTTTAGTTTCTATTTTCAAGTTTTCTTGATTTCAAAGCCCAAGTATGTCATCAACATTCCATACTAGCCATAGGTTGAAATTATGTCAAATATACTATTCTTAAGCATGACAAAAATTAATGTTCTTAAATGAAATAAACAAGTATCTTTAGACAATAGAGGGGAGATTAATAATGCTGAAGCAGATTTCACATTTTTAGTATACAATGTGGAGGAAGTAGTAAAGGTCACAACAAATACTTAGGAAATAAAAATGCTTAAATGGGTTAAATTTTTTAACATCAATAATTTTGGGTCAGAGTGTGACAGAACATGAGAGACTCCTAACTCTGGGAAATGAACAAGGGGTAGGGGAAGGGGAGGTGGGCAGGGGGATGGGGTGACTAGGTGATGGGCACTGAGGGGGGCACTTGACAGGGTGAGCACTGGGTGTTATTCTGTATGTTGACAAATTGAGCTCCAATAAAAAAAATAATGAAATACACAATAAAAACAAGATCTATCAGAAAAACAGTAGATAGATATAACACTACTCTAAAGAGACAAAAGTGGGAGATACTTAAGATATTAAAAAAATAGGAGATATTCTATAAACCTTCAGTCTATACAGGTTACTTAATTTCAACTTCCATTATAAAATTATAGGTCTCCAAGGATATATTGTTTTTTTGTTTTTTAAAAGATTTTATTTATTCATGAGAGACACACAGAAAGAGGCAGAGACACAGGCAGAGGGAGAAGCAGGCTCTCTGTGGGCAGGCTTATATGGGACTTGATCCCAGGACCCCAGGACGGTGACCTGAGCCAAAGGCAAACTCAACCACTGAGCCATCCAGGTACCCCTCCAAAGATATATTGTTATAGGCAGTTGGGGTAATATTGAGCATCAGTCTTTATTGATGGTATTTCAGCATATGAAAGTCAATAATGTGATACACCACATTAGCAAAACAAAGCATTAAAAAAAGACTACGGGATTTTAATAGAAAACATTTGAAACAATACAGGATTCTTCCAGGATAAAAGCTCTCAGCAGTTTATGAATAGGAGGAATATATTTCAACATAATAAAGGCCATATAAGTCAAGCCCATAGCTAAAATCATACTCAATGGCAAGAAGTGAAAAGGCTTTCCACTAAGATCAGGAACAAAGCAATGGTGTCCATTCTTATCCTTTCTCTTCACCATACCAATGGAAATTCTAGCTAAAGGAATTAGGCAAAGAAAAGAAATATGAGGCATCTAAATCAGAAAGAAAGAAGTAAAATTATCTCTGTTTGCAAATGCTATGATCTTATACATGGAAAACCCTAAAGACTCCAACAAAAAATCATTTTAAGTAGCCAATGAATTCAGTAAAGTTTCTAGATACAAAATCAACATACAAAATTCAGCTTATTTTTTAAAGTGAGAAATAATTTATATAAAATGTTATATTGGTTTCAGTTATACATAATTAAATATTTGTATATATATATAGCAAAATGATCACCAAATAAGTCTAGTTAACATCCATCACCATACACAGTTATATTGTTTCCTTATGATAAGAACTTTAATATTTACTCTCCCAGAAACTTTCAAATATACAACAGTATTATTAACTCTAGTCATCATGCTGTACATTATATTCCCATAACTTACTTATTTTTTAACTATGAGTTTGTACCTTTTGACCACCTTCATCCATTTTGCTCACCTCCCCACCTCCTGTCTCAGACAACTATCAATATATTTTCTGTATATTTGGGTCCCCCAAACCTTTTTTTGTAAGTTTCCACGTATAAGAGAAATTTTTATTTCTCATAAAAAAACAGTATCTGTTTTTCTTTGTCTGACTTATTCCACTTAGTATAATGCTCTCAAGTTTTGTCCATATTGTTGTAAATGCCAGGACTTCTTTCTTCTTTACAGTTGAATAATAATCTGTGAGACATGCATATATGTAAGTGTACATGTATATATAAATATATATGTATATACATATATATGTATTATGTATCTATATATGTATATATGTTTATACATATATATGTATTATGTATCTATATATGTGTGTATATGTGAAAAAGAAAATACATACATATATATGTATATATATAATCTTTCTATATATGTATGCATTTTCTTCTTAATCTTTTCTACATATATGTATGTATGTATGTATTTTCTTAATCTTTCTATATATGTATAGAAATACATACAAATATATATGTGTACATATAATCTTTCTATATATGTATGAATTTCTTCTTGATCTTTCTATATATATGTATATATGTATGTATTTTCTTCTTCATCCATTCATCCATTGATGGACACTAAGTAGTTTCCATGTCTTGGTTATTATAAATAAAGCTGCAATAAACATGGGAGTGCATATATCTTTTCAAGTTAGTTTTTTCATTTCTTTCAGATAAATACCCAGAATTAGATTGCTAGATGACATGATAGTTCTATTTTTATTTTTTGGAACTTCCATACAGCTTTCAATAGTAGTTGCACCAATTTACATTCCCACCAACATAGCACAGGGTTCTCTTTTCTCCACATCCTCTCCGAAATGTTTTGGACCTTAACTCCTTATCAGATATATGATTTGCAAATGTGTTGTCCCATTTGGTAGGCTACTTTTTCATTTTATTGATGGTATCCTTTGCTGTGTAGAAGCTTTTTAGTTTGATATAATCCCACTTGCTTATTTGTGCTCTTGTTGCCTTTGCTTTTGCCGTAAAATGCAAAAATCATTCCTAAGACCAGAGTCAAGGAGCTTATCACAATGTTTTCTTCTAGAAGTTTTATGTTTCTGGGTCTTACATTCAAGTGTTGAATCCATATGACTTAAGTTTTGTATACAGCCTGAGATAGTGGTCCAGTTTCATTCTTTTGCATGTGGCTGTCCAGTTATCCCAACACCGTTTATTGAAGACATTATCAATCAACTATTGATTGAACTATTACAATACATTTCTACCAAATCTTCATGATTTTTCTATTGTTCTATAACAAATACTGATGAGAGGTTGAATATGAGGATGGAGAAATAACCATTAGATTTGGAAATAAGGAAGTGTTTGATATACTGCAAAAATTGCACTGGAACTGACTGGTCAATGCTGAGAATTTCAGATAGCTTGGTAATGGAATATGCCTTTATAAAAATAGACAATTATGAATTTAAGTTCTGTTCAGAAGTAAAAGGGAATATGAAAAGAAGTAAAACTGAAGTATTTCTTAATCTCCTTACTGCAAGTTTCAGCTAGGTTGCTGAGTCTATTGACCTGAAGTCACAAGTCCTATCATGTAGTCCTTTTTGAACACCTACTGTTTTAGTTATGATAACCATTTCTACTCTACTCTTTGTGCCTTCAAACTCAGTAGGGGTAAGGAAGTTGTAGTGATACTTGTCTTTGAGATCTCTAGGGCCTTTTTAAACTGGAATAATGAGCCCTAAGGAACATACATGGTGTGGTTTCTATCTATGGCTAGTCTTGGCACAGTGAACTATACACTTCACTGGTTTCCCTAAAGCTGAGCTCTCTTCAAATCACCCAGTTTGAATGTGCCATCTATCTCCCAGGATCCTGAATGGTACAAGACAACTAAAACAAAATGGTAGCATCAGTAGATTAGTTTCAACATGGTCAGATTATTGATAGATTCAGGAGCAAATGAACTTGGTACTACTTCAGAATTTTAAGTATGAAGAAGAGCAAAAAAGGCATAAGAAAGGGGACCGGTGATAACTGAATTGGGGGTGGTTTATTCTAGATGACATGGAAAAGGAGTATCTTTCTGAATGACATATGGGAAGAATGCTACATTCTGAGGAGGAATGAGCTGCTGGAAGATCTGGGCCTAAAGTATTCCAGCTTTCCCACCATTCCAAAAGGAATGAAGAAGGGCTCACAAATAATTAATAACCTGGTAATTTAATAACAGGAGATGAAAGATCAGACAGACAGAAATTTAGTGAGGGAGAAAAGTAGGAGATAAGGTGAGAGGCTTATGAAGAAGCATATCGAGCAGACTCATGTTAGCCATAAGAAAGAGTTTGGAATTCTAGGAGTAATGGGAAACTATTAGAGTATTTAATTATGGAAGGATGTGCTCTAATCAGCATTTTAATAGCTGGCTGCTGTTGGATTGAGAGAGGGAAAGACCGAAGAATTCAAAGGTGAGCTAGGATATTACTTCTGTAGTACAAGTGAGAGATGATGATAGAAATAGGATACTAGTGATAGAATAAGGACTTTAACAATTATTTTGACAGTAGAGCCACAGGACTTTTTGATGACAATATATGTAAGGATAGGAAATAAAGGCTTGAACACCTAAACATGTGACAGTGTGATTTATAGAACAGGAAATATTAGGGAGGGGGGAGATTTGTTGAAAGAAAAAGAAGTTATAGTTAGGAGTTATATCTTGGTTGTGTTTTTTTTTTTTTATAAAATCCTATTAGAATAGGTAGAAGAGGTCAATGACATCATTGTTACATCTGAAAGAATTTCTTAGCATGAGGATTAGAAGGAATTCAAGAAGAAATCTATTTAGATTATTTAAATATTCTCTAAATTCTTTAGACCTAAGTTTAAAATAAATACTAGTGGTTGCAATTAAGCGAAACTCTGCATCCTTCTAACAATCTTGGCAATTATACCACATGTGTTGTTTAGCGTACACTATCCTGGTTTAAGAAAGTGCTAGAAAAGAAAAAAAAAGAAAGTGCTAGAAAAGACACTAGAGTAAGCAGCACTATAGTTTCCTTCTAACAAGGGATGGTTGTAAGACAAAAAAACACAGCTAATGTGTAACTGCGCAGCAAACAAGGAAAAGAGGTTTTCAGCTCAGAGACAAATTTTCTGATGTGAATGCCTCTTTTTCTAGCCTCCTTCTAGTAAACCCTCAAGCTTCCAATTTGCAGGACTACAGAATACAACTGTAGTAAACTTTCTGATCAGCTTTTCTTTGGACCTTAAAGATTCTGAATCCTATTATCAATTCTAATCCATTATTTTGCCTGTTTTCATTTAGAATCCTTTCCCTACTAATGCCAAGGGTTTTCTCAGTGTCATCAATACTGTTTTTTGCCCCCTTAGGTTTCAGATAACTCTTGTATTCAGCCTTGTTCTCACCTGCACCTTTAGACTACGTCTACCAGCCAGAGACCAGTCTAGTCACTGGTATATGCAGCCTCAGAACAAGCACCCTTATAGGAAGGGGTAGGTTATAATACAGCTGCCGGCTCTAACCTTCTGTGATTCTGTGATCTGAGCTACTGCCTCTAGCGTGCTATGTATTATAATTAAGCTTTGTGCTATTCTGTTTTTTTTTTCCCTCCTACCAATGAAGTTCACTATATCTTTCTGGCAAAGAAAAAGTTTATTTTAAAATTCACACACACACACACACACACACACACACACAAAACAAATAAAATAAAATCCACACACTAAAACTCTGTTTACTGTAGAGAGAGTTACAATTTCAGCCTCAATTGAAATATAACTTTATATATGTGAGAATTCTGAGCTTGGTGATATGTTCCTATTAATTACAGGCAGTGACAAGACCCCAATTTGTTTTGCTCCAAAGTTAGAATTCTGAACTAAACAATGTTCATATTTCAAAGTGAGAATCAAATTAATATTTGCTTTATTCAACCTCTGGTGCCAGGATCTCTTTTCTTTTTCACATGAAATATAAAAATGAATCTCAAAAGACTGATCTCCACAACCACTTATACAGTGAATGTGTGACCACAGACACAATCCCAAAGGTCATTAATCAGCCACAGCTTAGCATTTTATCAACATCAGTACAAATTTCTAAGTACCTGAATCTTATGCTGCCATTTGCCAGGATTAATAGATCACACTGTTCCTACTCCTAATACTCCAAAGGGATGTAGAAAATAGGGAAGTAGATTTTCAAGGAAGAAAAAGGAAAAGGAAAAAGGAAAAAAGAAATTACACAGAGTTAAAATAAGTGAGTGAAATAAAACAAGCAAGGGATAAAGTAAAAAGAAAAAAAAAAAAGAAAATGAGAGCTCCTTGAGTCTTAAGGGAAAAGTGCATAGATTCTCTTCCACACTGAAATTGAATTCCATGACTTCTCCACACTGAATGTTGTCTTTCTTTCCCAATCCTCACATAAAGTATTTCAGGATGACAAATTGTGCCTTTGAGTAACATTTTACACAGGTTTATGACTTTCAGATATAGGCAAGGTTGATTCTAGGAAATATTGTGATGTGAGAGAAATGTGCTGGAGCCAAACTCTTGCCTCTGAGCACTTCCCCTGTGTCCCTGTACATTTTCATTTCCCCCTGACCTGTAGCCCTCACAGTCATCCTCCTGCCTCAAGCTCAAGACACAAGTCACTTAATACCCTAAAGCAGGGACACATGGGGAGTCCATAAAATTAAATATAAAATATGAAAGCATATATGTGACAGCTGTGGAGAGGTGGCCCTCAGATCTGCTGTGCAGATACTACTTTACTGAAGCCTCTAGCTGTTGCACCTTTGGATTCAGCACTGCATTTCTATTGAGGTAATGCTGCCACCAGGCTTTTCTGTGTCAATAACTGAGCACAAAATGGATACTTAAGCAGACTCATTGCAGGGAGATATAGAAGCTTTCCAAAAGGAGATTGTGGATCAAAGACTCCTTTCTTATTTGGCCAGAATTTTGTTGGAACCATGTCACATGCAAGAATCTTTTTCCAGAACCCTCTTCCCCTCTTTCTTTCCTTCTACAGGTCTCAGATCCACTCTATGGTATACTCTATTCTTCATTTCTTGCTCTCTTCTAGAGTATATCTAGTTCTATTTCAGTTCTATTTCTATTTCAGTTCTATTTCAGTTTTTACCACTTGATGGTCCTGATGCAAATGGTACTATTTGAGAAAAAATAAATAAAATGAAGATTTTGGACTTGGTCATTCATTCCCTAGAAGAAAAAGATGTAATCCTGAATCATAAGAGGGAAACCAATAGAACACGATGTGAGATGGCATCCTAACTCCCATAGATTTCTCCTGTAGCTACCTGGGGGGATGGTGGAAGTGCACTGATTCAGGTATTTTAAATAATTGTTTCATGGTGAGGGTGACAAGGTCTAACAAAAAGGCAAAATTGGCTAGTTATTGCTAACTTGAATTAACTCACTGAAGAGGGATAATGAGGAATGGTTAATAAGCAATTACAGGCTGTGAGAGCAGAAACTTCTGAGTATCAGAATGAGCACCTGATAGAATCACAGATATCCAGAAGCACTTTAATGCTGGTTCAAAGCAGATCTTTTAAGTTAACGTCAAGGTCCTAGTTGGGCCCCTACCGCATAGGATGGGGACATATGTAATGGGACATCTGTAGATATTGGATTTGCAGATTCCCTCGGGCCCTTAGAACTTGCAGAATTAAGCTTAACAGCACCCTGTGAAGAAGAGGCCTCTTTATCCTATCACTAGGAACCCTCAGAAGCTGCACTTACTGAAATTAGTGTTAATTCCAGTGTAGCCTGGCTAAGGGAATGATAAGGGAGGAAAAAGATTATAAATAAATGGGAAAGTAAGAGTTATTCAACACATACTGACAGAGGGCAAGGCGGTCATCCTGGGATTGAGTTTTTAGTGTGCGATCAATGAGACCAGAATGCAAAACTGGATAAATAAGAATTAGTTGACTGGGAGTACTTTATCAAAGCAGAGACTCCAGATAAGGGTGCAAACTCTGGGGATCCCTGGGTGGCACAGTGGTTTAGCGCCTGCCTTTGGCCCAGGGCACGATCCTGGAGACCCGGGATCGAATCCTACGTCAGGCTCCCGGTGCATGGAGCCTGCTTCTCCCTCTGCCTGTGTCTCTGCCTCTCTCTCTCTCTCTGTGACTATCATAAATAAATAAAAAATTTAAAAAAAAAGAAATGTAGAAATAAAGAGGTTAAAGGAATTGGTCATGGGGCAGCTGAGTGGCTCAGTTGGTTGAGCATCCAACTCTTGATTTTGGCTCAGGTCATGATCTCAGTATCCTGAGATCAATTCTGGCAACAGACTCCACACTAACTATGGAGCTTGCTTGAGATTCTCTCTGTCCTTCTCTTTCTGCCCCATCCCTAATTGCATTCTCTCTCTCTCTCTCTCTCTCTCTCTCTCTCTCTCTCTCTCAAAAAGAAAGAAAAAAAGAAGGAAGTGACCATGTTGAAATGGTACACAGTGTAAGGCCAGATGAGCAACCAGATGATTATGTTTTACAGGGTAGGCCAAATGGGTATACTCTTCACTAGGGCCATCTGCAATGCACTTGTAGGAAGGACACTGAGATCACTAAGGGTTTCAGTGATGATTACCCTCTGTAGGTCCAGTATGAAGGTAAGAGACAATCACAAAATGCAGCTCATTAATATCCATTGCAAGGGATAGGTCTTGAATGAACAGAGGCCGGGTGACAACACTTAATCTCCAGGAAATGGAAGATTATACTTAGTTCAATGACCAGTCAAATTGGAGGAAAAATAAAAAGACATGACTCATGAGGGGTCGTAGTGATGTTAATAGTGTATGTTATGCCTTAGACAAGATAGGTTGGCAGTCAACAGGGGTGCTACTTAACATATGAAATTAAAATAAAATTGAGATTGAAGTAACAGGAGACTGAGGCAATTTCCCCAATAAAAAAGCTACAGTCCTTTGCTCAGTACCTGAATCTGATCTATTTTTTTTTATTTTTTAAGATTTTATTTATTTATTCATGAGAGACACAGAGAGAGAGAGAAAGAGAGAGAGAGAGAGCATGGGCAGAGACACAGGCAGAGGGAGAAGCAGGCTCCATGCAAGGATCCTGACATGGGACTCGATCCGGGGACCCCAGGATCACACCCTGGGCTGAAGGCAGGGGTTAAGCCACTGAGCCACCCAGGGATCCCTGATCTAATTTTTGAATCTGGAACCCAATGACTGAAGAAGTGGTTGCTTTCCTAAAAGTAAGGGATGTACACAGCAATAATTATACACAGAAAAGGGCTTCACCCATGTGCTCAGTAATATCGAACATTGAGGGAAGGGAAATACCCAGACATTTTAAGGACAATGTATACAGCATCAGGGTTGTCATTAATAACCTGAAACTGACAATTCCAAGTGCCTCCTGTTGCAATGGTGACTAAGAAGGGCCAGATTGTTTTTTTTTTTCTTTATTTAAATTCAATTTTCCAACATATAGTACAATACCCAGTGCTCATCACATTACATGCCCTCCTAGTGCTCATCACATCATGTGCCCTCCTTAATGCTCATCATCCAGTTACCCCATTCCCTCATACACCTCCCCTTCAGCAACCCTCAGTTTGTTTCCAGAGTTAAGAGTGTCTCATGGGTTGTCTTCCTCTCTACTTTTTCTCCACTGATTTTCCCCCTTCCCTTATGGTCCCTTGCACTATTTCTTATATTCCACATATGAGTGAAACCACATGATAATTATCTCTCTCTGATTGTCTTTCAGTCAGTATAATAAACTCCAGTTCCATCCATGTCAATGTAAATGGTAGGTATTCATCCTTTCTGATGTCTGAGTAATAAGTAAATAATCACATCTTCTCTATGCATTCATCTGTCAAAGGACATCTCAGATCCTTCCACAGTCTGGCTATTGTAGACATTGTTGCTATGAAAGGGTACAGATGTCCCATCTTTTCGCTACATCTGTACCTTTGGGGTAAATACCCAGTGATGCAATTGCTGGGTTGTAGGGTAACTCTATATTTAACTTCTTGAAGAACCTCCACACTGTTTTCCAAAGTGGCTATACCAGCTTGCATTCCCACCAACAGTGCAGGAGACTTCCCCTTTCTCCACATCCTCACCAATATTTGTTGTTTTCTGCTTGTTAATTTTAACCATTCTTACCAGTGTAAAGTGGTATCTCATTGTGGCTTTGATTTGTATTTCCTGGATAGCAAGTGATGTGGAGTATTTTTTCATGTGCTTGTTGGCCATGTGTAGGTCTTCTTTGGAGAAATGTCTGTCCATGTCTTCTGCTCATTTATTGACCGCATTGTTTGTTTCTTGGGTGTTGAGTTTGATAAGTTCTTTATAGATCTTAGATACTTGCCATTAATCTGATGTCATTTGCAAATATCTATCCCCATTCTGCACATTGCCTTTTAGTTTTGTTGACTGTTTTCTTAGCTGTGCAGGCATCTCAATAGTTCATTTCTTCTTTTGCTTCCCTTGCCTTTAGAGATGTGTCTTGCAAGAAATTGCTGCAGCTGATGTAAAAAAAGGTTGCTGCCTGTGTTCCCCTCTAGGATTTTGATGTTTTCCTGCCTCACATTTAGGTCTTTCATCCACTTTGAGTTTATCTTTGCATATGTATAAGAGAACGGTCCAATATCATTCTTTTGAATGTGGCTGTCCAATTTTCCCAGCACCATCTATTGAAGAGACTGTCTTTTTTCTAGTGGATATTCTTTCCTGTTTTGTTGAAGATGAGTTGACTATAGAGTTGAGGGTCCATTACTGGGTTCTCTATTCTGTTCCATTGATCTGTGTGTCTGTTTTTGTGCCAGTAACATGCTGTCCTGATGATCACAGCTTGAAGTCAGGCATTGTAATGCTTCCAGGTTCGGTTTTCTTCTTCAACACTCCTCTGGCCATTTGGGATCTTTTTTGGTTCTATACAAATTTTAAGATTATTCATTCCAACTCTATGAAAAAGGTCCATGGTATTTTGATAGAGATTGCATTGAATGTGTAAATTGCCCTGAGTAGCATAGACATTTTCATAATATTTATTCTTCCAATCCATGTGCATGAAATGTTTTTCCATCTCTTAGTGTATTCCTCAATTTCTTTCATAAGCATTCTGCAGTTTTTAGAGTATACATCCTTTTTGGTCAGGTTTATTCTTAGGCATCTTATGGTTTTCAGTGCAATTGTAAATGAGATCGATTCCTTGATTTCTCTTTCTTCAGTCTCATTGTTAATGTGTAGAAATGCGACTGATTTTTATGCACTGATTTTGTATCCTGCCATGTTGTTGAATTGTTGTATGAGTTCTAGCAATTTTGGGGTAGAGTCTTTTGGGTTCTCCACATACAGTATCATGTCATCTGCAAAGGGTGAGCTTTTGACTTCTTTGCTAATTTGAATGCTTTTTATTTCTTTTGGTACCTGATTGCTGAGGCTAGGACTTCCGGTACTGTGTTAAACAACAGTGGTGAGTGGATATCCCTGTCATATTTCTGACCTTAGGGGAAAAGCTCTCAGTTTTTCATTATTTGCTGTGGGCTTTTTGTAGACGACTTTTATGATATTGAAGTATGTTCCCTCTATCCCTATACTTTGAAGAGTTTTAATCTAGAAAATATGCCTCATTTTGTCAAATACTCTTTGTTCAATTGACAGGATCATATAGTCCTTGTCTTTTCTTTCATTAATGTGATCTAATAAAATTGATTGATTTGTGAATGTTGAACTACCCTTGCATTGCAGGAATAAATCCCACTTGGTCATGGTAAAAATCCTTTTAATGTATCATTGGATCCTATTATCTATTATCTTGGTGTGTATTTTGACATCCATGTGCATCAGGGATTTTGGTTTATAATTCTCCTTTTTGATGGGGGGTCTTTTTCTGGTTTTGGGATCAAGGAAATGCTGGACTCATAGAACAAGCTTAGAAGTTTTCCTTCCATTTCCACAGCCTTTTAAACAGCTTCAGTAGAATAGGTATTATTTCTTCTTTAAAAGTTTGGTGGAATTCCCCAACAAATGCATCTGGACCTGGACTCTTGTGTCTTGGAAGGTTTTTGATGACTACTTCAATTTCCATGCTGGTTATGTGTCTGTTCAGGTTTTCTATTTCTTCCTGCTTTGGTGTTGGTACTTCATAAGTTTTCAGGAATGCATCCATTTCTTCCAGATTGCCTAATTTGTTTGCATGTAATTGCTCATACTATGTTCTTAAAATTGTATTTCCTTGTTGTTGATTGTGATCTGTCCTCTTTCATTCATGGTTTTATTAGTTCGGGCCTTTTTTCTTTTCTTTTTAATAAGTCTGGCTAAGGATTTAAGTACCTTATTAATTCTTTAAAATAACCAGCTTCCAGTTTCATTGATCTCTTCTACTATTCTTCTGATTTCTAGTTCATTGAGTTTTGCTCTAATCTTCACTATTTTTCTTCTTCTGCTTGATTTAGGCTTCTTTGCTGTTCTCTGTCCATGTCCTTTAAGTGTAAGATTAGCTTGCATATTTGAGATTTTTCTAATTTTTTGAGAGAGGCTTGTATTGAAATGTACTTCCCTCTTGGGACCACCTTGCTGTATCCCAACCATTTCTAACAGTTGTGCTTTAATTTTATTTAGTTTGTATGAACCTTTTTAATTCTTCCCTAGTTCCCTGGTTGATCCATTCATTCTCTAGTAGGATGCTCTTAGCCTCCAAGTGTTTGAGTTCCTTCCAAATTTCTTCTTGTTGTTGAGTTCAAGTTTCAAAGCACTGTGGTCTGAAAATATGCAGGGAATAATTCCAATCTTTTTGTACCAGTTGAGACCTAATATGTGACCCATTAGATGTATTCTGAAGAAAGTTCCATGTGCAGTTGAGAAGAATGTGTATTCTGTTGCATTAGGATGGGTGTTCTGTATATATCTGTGAAGTCCATCTGGTCTAGTGTATCATTCAAAGCCCTTGTTTCTTGGGTGACCTTCTGCATACATGAACCTTCCATTGCGGTGAGTGGAGTGTTGAAATCTCCTACAATTAATGTATTATCTATGTGTTTCTTTACTTTGGTTATTAATTGTTTGATATAATTGGCTGCTCCCACATTAGAATCATAAATATTTACTATTGTTAGATCTTCTTGTTGGATAGACCCTTTAAGTATGGCATAGGGTCCCTCTTCATCTCTTACTACAGTCTTTGGTTTACAGTCTAATTTATCTGATATGAGGACTGCTACCCCAGCTTTCTTTTTAGGTTCATTTATATGATAAATTTTTCTCTACCCTCTCATTTTAAGTCTGAAGGTGTCTTTAGATCTAAAATGAGTCTCTCTCTCCTTTTTTAAGATTTTACTTATTTATTCACGAGACACATATATAGAGAGAGGCAGAGACATAGGCAGAGGGAGAAGCAGGGTCCCCAAGAGTAACCCAATGTGGGACTCAATGTGGGACTTGATCCTAGGACTCCAAGATCACACCCTGAGCCAAAGCGAGATGTTCAACCACTGAGCCACCCAGGCATCCCTAAAATGAGTCTCTTATAGACAGTATATGGATAGGTCTTGCTTTTTTATCCAAACTAATACCTTATGACTTTTGACTGGAGTATTTAGCTCATTCACATTCAGAGTAACTATTGAAAGATATGAGTTTAGTGTCATCGTATTGCATGTCCAGTCCCAGTTTCTGCAGACTATCTCTGTTTCTTTGAGTTTCCTCTTCACTTATAGGATCTCCTTAATATTTCTGGTGTATCTTACAGAGCTGGTTTGGTGGCTACATATTCTTTCTGTGTACTGGAAATTCTTTAGCTCTCCTCCATTCTGAATGAAGCCTTGCTGGATAAAGTATTCCTGATTGTATATTTTTCTCATTTAGTACCCTGAATATATCATACCAGCCCTTTCTGGCCTTCCAGGTCTCTATCAAGAGGTCTGCTATTAATCTAATATTTTTCTCTCTGTATGTTAGGAATCTCTTGTCTCATGCTGTTTCAGGATTTTCTCTTTATCTCAGATATTTGCAAGCTTAATTATTACATGTTAGGAAGCTGATCTATTTTTATTGATTTGGGGAAATGTCCTCTAACTCTTGGATATGAATCTGTCTCCTTCCCCAGTTTAGAGTAGTTCTCAGCTATGATTTGCTCAAATATACTTTATCTCTCTCTCTCTCTCTCTCTCTCTCTCTCTCCAGGAACTCCGATAATATGGATGTTATTTTTTTTTCAAACTATTACTTATCTCTTAGGGCTTCTTGTCATGGGCTCTTAGTTCTTCATTTCTCTTTTCCTCAGCTTCCTTCCTTCCCATCAACTTGTCTTCTATGTCACTTATTCTCTCCTTTGTCCCATTTACCCTAGCTGTTAGAGCATTCAGTTTAGACTGCATCTCAGTTACAGTATTTTTAATTTCAGCCTAAGTAGATCTCATTTCTGCACTAAGAGATTCTCTAGTGTCTTTTATGCTTTTTTCAAGCCCAACTAGTAACTTTATAATTGTATCCTGAACTCCATCTCTGACATCTTACTCATGTCCACATCCATTGGATCAGTGGAAGAGTATTACTTCTGGTTCTTTCTTTTGTTATGAATTCTTCCTTCTAGTCATTTTGTCCAGTGAAGAATGGCTGTAGGAGTTGGCAGAGTCAAAAATATCAACTACAACCCAAGCAAAATACACACTAGATAATTCTGAAGAAGTCAGGAATGAGAAAATAAAAGAAAAAAGATGTAGACAAAAAAAAAAACAAGTAAAAAGAGAGAGGGAAAAAAGAGAGAGAAGAGTGAGAGACAGAAATAGAGGGGAAAGAACAAGGAAGGAGAGAGAGAATATAATCTCACAGAGTGAATGAAACAGGGTTATCCACTTGGTCCTGAGGATATTTTGGTCTATTAAAAAAGGTACTAAATTCCAAAATTATTAAAAAATCAACATATATATATATATATATACACACACACAAAAATGAATACATTGAAAGGAAGACAAAAATGAAGAATTTATCTACAACATGTACTTGCAAAATATGAAAGTTAAAAAAAGATCATTTATGTGACTTAAGTTAAGGTCACTCATGCCTAGGATCTTTTTTTTTTTTAAGATTTTATTTATTTATTTATTTATTTATTTATTTATTTATTTATGAGAGAGACAGAGAAAGAAGCAGAGACACAGGCAGAGGGAGAAGCAGGGTCCCTGAGGGAAGCCCAATATCAGACTTAAAAATACAGAATTTAAAAAATAAGAAACTAGTTGAAATGAGAAAAAAATGGAAAATTTTGAACTGAAACATAAATAAATCATAAGAAAATAAAACCTCAAGTTCTATATTTGTGCAATTCTCAGGGCCCCATCTGGGAGCACTTTTGCCTGCCTGTGTGCACACCTGTCCCACCCCCTGGAGGAAGCAGAGGATCACCCCACTTACATCTGTTGCAGGGCCCTGGCACAGAGAGCATTCATCTGGTCAAATGTGCACTTACTCCACCTCTCCCACAGCAGGGTGAAGGGTTGCTGTGTTCCAGTCCTTTGCAGGGACCCAGCATGGGGAGCAGTCACCTGATACAGCTGTGATCCTCAGTTTATGGCAAAACAAGCTGAGCCTTCTCCCCGGGCTCACTGACCTAAACCTGTTTCTCTACTCCAATGCCTGGGAACTCTGCTGGCTCAGCTTCCTCTATTCTTTTTGTGCCTCCAGGAATATTGAGACACCACTGTCCCTCCTGGGATTCTTCCCCATTTCACCAGTGAGCACGTGTCAGGCAAGGAATACTCTTACAGGAGCAGATTTCTAAAGGTCCTGATTTTGACCCCCAGGGCTGCATCACTTTCCTGAGGTCTGCTTATGAAGGCTCCCACCTCTGCTCTTTATTTTCTGATATATTCTCTCCATTTCTCTTCTCTGCACTCCTACCTTGCAAAAAATGCTCACCTTTTTATTTGTAGAGGTTCCCCACATTCTTTCCTTATATTTCAGGTTGAATTGATAGGGTTCAGGTTGGTTTAATAGTTATATAGCTAAATTAAGAGGATAAGATTGATTGAGGATGCCTACTCTTCTTCCATCTTGGCTCCTCTCTAAATTATTAAGTGGATTTCTGACTAAAGTCTGGTTCATAGTGGACTCTCTGGTCTTGCAGGCCCACCCAGTGGTCCCAAAATATATAATGAAATTGAGGTGCTGAGAAAGTGAGTAAGGTGAGTATTTACTCCTTGGAATGTGGAATAAGTTAACAAAGTGAGAAAGACCAAGTAGAAATCTCTGAAGCATGATGCCTCCTTCTACCCAAGACAAAAAGTAAAAAAAAAAAAAAAAAAAAAACTTTATTTTATCCTATGTATGATGGCAATGATTAGTGCCACCATTAAAATTTTAGTAAGTGCAGGGGTGAGTCAATCATATTTTGGCTTTTTTTTTTAATTTTTTTTTAACCAGTCAGCCTCCAGAAAAATGCAGATGACTCCTGAAGAACTGTGGACTATCACAGGCACAATCATGCAGTAAGCGATCATCACGGCTATGGTGCCAGATATTTCACATATTATTCAGCAATTTATTGAGGAGTACTCTCTTCTCTATTACAATCAATCAAGAGGGTCAGAAACCATTTACATTTATATGGGAGTGAACACGAGTATCCATTTCTGATTTTCCTTCAAGTCCTGTTAACTCCAACGGTGGGTGTCATAATATAACCTAGAGATATCTGAACCACTTGAACAAACCATCAATCTCCTGCTACATGATCCTCTCTTAGTGAATGTGTCTTGAGGATTCTGAACTAAAACTAAGGCACTATATAATGTATTTTTGTTGGAGAGGGTCATTTTTTGCCATGACTTAAAAAATTACTTTATCAAAATATTCTATTATTCAAAAATGTTCTGTTTGCTGGCCTAAATCAGGTGTTGTCCAAAGATTTTGTTCACAGATCAAGTCTTCAGTTAAAAGATAAATAACTAAGTAAGAAGGAAACCATAGATAAACAGTTTAGAGACAAAATATAAAGTAGTAGTCAACATGTTGCTAACATTTATATCATCCACACTATAAATATATCACATCATGATGTCTGCGAAATCGAATATATCTCACTAATTTTCTTAATTTTACCATGATTGTCTGTTGCAGCTTATACAGTTCGGTTAAATTGTTAGGGAGCATATTGCATATCAAGTGAAATTTATGAGGAGCATTTAGGAAGTGTCACTGATCAGGAAATTGGACAGATTGGATTGTATATATGTGTGTGTCTATCTATCTTTCAATATGTCCTTATGCTTTGGTGACTAACAATATAAAGGAGTTTTATTTCAAAAGTAACATAAATTATGTTTTACTGTTTTTGGAAAGCATAGGTCTAAAGTGCTATAATGTAAAATATGCTTACAACTAAAATATTCAGTAAAAATCGTGAATACTTATTAAAGTTTTTGTTACTGTTATGAGTGCTATTCTCAGTACTCTACATATATATTGATAAACTTACTCTTCATAAAAATCTTGAGGTGAGAGGAGGGGCAGGATGGCGGAGGAGCAGGGTCCCCAAATCACCTGTCCCCACCAAATTACCTAGATCACCTTCAAATCATCCTGAAAATCTATGAATTCGGCCTGAGATGTAAAGAGAGACCAGCTGGAACGCTACAGTGAGAAGAGTCCGCGCTTCTATCCAGGTAGGAAGACGGGGAAAGAGAAATAAAGGAACAAAAGGCCTCCGAGGGGGAGGGGCCCCGCGAGGAGCCGGGCTGAGGCCGGGGCGAGTGTCCCCAGGACAGGAGAGCCCCGTCCCGGAGGAGCAGGAGCTGCACCAACCTTCCCGGGGGGAAAGGGGCTCGCAGGGAGTTGGAGCAGGACCCAGGAGGGCGGGGATGCCCTCGGGCTCCCGGGGACACTAACAGACACCTGCGCCCCGGGAGAGTGCTCCGAGCTCCCTAAGGGCTGCAGCGCGCACGGAGGGAACGACCGGAGCAGCTCGGAGGGGCTCGGGCGGCGGCTCCGCGGAGGGGGCTGCGGGGCGGGAGCGCGAATCCACCAGCGCAGGCCCCGGAGCACAGGGCGCCGGGACACAGCCCAGGATCCGGCCTCCCCCGGGACAGGCAGAGGCCGGGAGGGCCCAGGACAGCGAGGACGCTCCTGCCCCGAGCTGAGCAGATCAGCGGCCCCGCCCCGGAGCCTCCAGGCCCTGCGGACGGAGAGCCGAGAGCCCCGAGCCCCGTAGTTCCTGCGGAGGCTGAATCCAGGCTTCCAGAGTTGCCATAGCAACTGCGGCTGATCCTCCTGGGGCCCCACGGGGTAAACAACCCCCGCTGAGCCCCGCAGCAGGCAGGGGCAGAGCAGCTCCCCCAAGTGCTAACACCTGAAAATCAGCGCAACAGGCCCCTCCCCCAGAAGACCAGCTGGACGGACCAGTTCCAGGGGAAGTCAAGGGACTTAAAGTCTACAGATTCAGAAGATACTCCCCCGTGTTTTTTGTTTGTTTTTTTTTTTCTTTTTTTCTTTTTCTTTCTTTTTGATTTCTGATTGCTTCCCCCACCCCCTTTTTTTTCACCTTTCTTTCTTTTTCTTTCCCTTTTTCTTCTCTTCTTTCCTTTTTCTTTTCTTTTTCTTTTTTCTTTTTCTCTTTTCTTTCCTTCTCTCTCTTTCTCTCCTTTTCCCAATACAACTTGTTTTTGGCCACTCCGCACTGAGCAAAATGACTAGAAGGAAAACCTCACCTCAAAAGAAAGAATCAGAAACAGCCCTCTCTCCCACAGAGCTACAAAATCTGGATTACAATTCAATGTCAGAAAGCCAATTCAGAAGCACCATTCTACAGCTACTGGTGGCTCTAGAAAAAAGCATTAAGGACTCACGAGACTTCATGACTGCAGAATTTAGATCCAATCAGGCAGAAATTAAAAATCAACTGAATGAGATGCAATCCAAACTAGAAGTCCTAACGACAAAGGTTAACGAGGTGGAAGAACGAGTGACTGACATAGAAGACAAGTTAATGGCAAAGAGGGAAACTGAGGAAAAAAGAGACAAACAATTAAAGGACCATGAAGACAGATTAAGGGAATTAAATGACACCCTAAGGAAGAAAAACCTACGTTTAATTGGGGTTCCCGAGGGCGCCAAAAGGGCCAGAGGGCCAGAATATGTATTTGAACAAATCCTAGCTGAAAACTTTCCCAATCTGGAAAGGGAAACAGGCATTCAGATCCAGGAAATAGAGAGATCCCCCCCTAAAATCAATAAAAACCGTTCAACACCTCGACATTTAATAGTGAAGCTTGCAAATTCCAAAGATAAAGAGAAGATCCTTAAAGCAGCAAGAGACAAGAAGTCCCTGACTTTCATGGGGAGGAATATTAGGGTAACAGCAGACCTCTCCACAGAGACATGGCAGGCCAGAAAGGGCTGGCAGGATATATTCAGGGTCCTAAAGGAGAAGAACATGCAACCAAGAATACTTTATCCAGCAAGGCTCTCATTCAAAATGGAAGGAGAGATAAAGAGCTTCCAAGACAGGCAGGAACTGAAAGAATATGTGACCTCCAAACCAGCTCTGCAAGAAATTTTAAGGGGGACTCTTAAAATTCCCCTTTAAGAAGAAGTTCAGTGGAACAATCCACAAAAACAAGGACTAAATAGATATCATGATGACACTAAACTCATATCTGTCAATAGTAACTCTGAACGTGAACGGGCTTAATGACCCCATCAAAAGGCGCAGGGTTTCAGACTGGATAAAAAGGCAGGACCCATCTATTTGCTGTCTACAAGAGACTCATTTTAGACAGAAGGACACCTACAACCTGAAAATAAAAGGTTGGAGAACCATTTACCATTCAAATGGTTCTCAAAAGAAAGCAGGGGTAGCCATCCTTATATCAGATAAACTAAAATTCACTCCGAAGACAGTAGTGAGAGACGAAGAGGGACACTATATCATACTTAAAGGATCTATCCAACAAGAGGACTTAACAATCCTCAATATATATGCCCCGAATGTGGGAGCTGCCAAATACTTAAACGAATTATTAACCAAAGTAAAGAAATACTTAGATAATAATACACTTATACTTGGTGACTTCAATCTAGCTCTCTCTACCCTTGATAGGTCTTCTAAACACAACATCTCCAAAGAAACAAGAGCTTTAAATGATACACTGGACCAGATAGATTTCACAGATATCTACAGAACTTTACATCCAAACTCAACTGAATACACATTCTTCTCAAGTGCACATGGAACTTTTTCCAGAATAGACCACATACTGGGTCACAAATCGGGTCTGAACCGATACCAAAAGATTGGGATCGTCCCCTGCATATTCTCAGACCATAACGCCTTGAAATTAGAACTCAATCACAAGAAGAAGTTTGGAAGGACCTCAAACACGTGGAGGTTAAGGACCATCCTGCTAAAAGATAAAAGGGTCAACCAGGAAATTAAGGAAGAATTAAAAAGATTCATGGAAACTAATGAGAATGAAGATACAACTGTTCAAAATTTTTGGGATGCCGCAAAAGCAGTCCTGAGGGGGAAATACATCGCAATACAAGCATCCATTCAAAAACTGGAAAGAACTCAAATACAAAAGCTAACCTTACACATAAAGGAGCTAGAGAAGAAGCAGCAAATCGACCCGACGCCCAGCAGAAGAAGAGTTAATAAAATTCGAGCAGAAATCAACGAAATTTGAGACCAGAAGAACTGTGGAACAGATCAATAGAACCAGGAGTTGGTTCTTTGAAAGAATTAATAAGATAGATAAACCATTAGCCAGCCTTATTAAAAAGAAGAGAGAGAAGACTCAAATTAATAAAATCATGAATGAGAAAGGAGAGATCACTACCAACACCAAGGAAATACAAACGATTTTAAAAACATATTATGAACAGCTCTACGCCAATAAATTAGGCAATCTAGAAGAAATGGACGCATTCCTGGAAAGCCACAAACTACCAAAACTGGAACAGGAAGAAATAGAAAACCTGAACAGGCCAATAACCAGGGAGGAAATTGAAGAAGTCATCAAAAACCTCCCAAGACACAAGAGTCCAGGGCCAGATGGCTTCCCAGGGGAATTCTATCAAACGTTTAAAGAAGAAATCATACCTATTCTACTAAAGCTGTTTGGAAAGATAGAAAGAGATGGACTACTTCCAAATTCATTCTATGAGGCCAGCATCACCTTAATTCCAAAACCAGACAAAGACCCCATGAAAAAGGAGAATTACAGACCAATATCCCTGATGAACATGGATGCAAAAATTCTCAACAAGATACTAGCCAATAGGATCCAACAACACATTAAGAAAATTATTCACCATGACCAAGTAGGATTTATCCCCGGGACACAAGGCTGGTTCAACACTCGTAAAACAATCAATGTGATTCATCATATCAGCAAGAGAAAAACCAAGAACCATATGATCCTCTCATTAGATGCAGAGAAAGCATTTGACAAAATACAGCATCCATTCCTGATCAAAACTCTTCAGAGGGTAGGGATAGAGGGAACATTCCTCGACATCTTAAAAGCCATCTACGAAAAAGCCCACAGCAAATATCATTCTCAATGGGGAAGCACTGGGAGCCTTTCCCCTAAGATCAGGAACCAGACAGGGATGTCCACTCTCACCACTGCTATTCAACATAGTATTGGAAGTCCTAGCCTCAGCAATCAGACAACAAAAAGACATTAAAGGCATTCAAATTGGCAAAGAAGAAGTCAAACTCTCCCTCTTCGCCGATGACATGATACTCTACATAGAAAACCCAAAAGCCTCCACCCCAAGATTGCTAGAACTCATACAGCAATTTGGTAGCGTGGCAGGATACAAAATCAATGCCCAGAAATCAATGGCATTCCTATACACTAACAATGAGACTGAAGAAAGAGAAATTAAGGAGTCAATCCCATTTACAATTGCACCCAAAAGCATAAGATACCTAGGAATAAACCTAACCAAAGAGGTAAAGGATCTATACCCTAAAAACTATAGAACACTTCTGAAAGAAATTGAGGAAGACACAAAGAGATGGAAAAATATTCCATGCTCATGGATTGGCAGAATTAATATTGTGAAAATGTCAATGTTACCCAGGGCAATTTACACGTTCAATGCAATCCCTATCAAAATACCATGGACTTTCTTCAGAGACTTAGAACAAATTATTTTAAGATTTGTGTGGAATCAGAAAAGACCCCGAATAGCCAGGGGAATTTTAAAAAGGAAAACCATAGCTGGGGGCATCACAATGCCAGATTTCAGGTTGTACTACAAAGCTGTGGTCATCAAGACAGTGTGGTACTGGCACAAAAACAGACACATAGACCAATGGAACAGAATAGAGAACCCAGAAGTGGACCCTGAACTTTATGGTCAACTAATATTCGACAAAGGAGGAAAGACGATCCACTGGAAGAAAGACAGTCTCTTCAATAAATGGTGCTGGGAAAATTGGTCATCCACATGCAGAAGAATGAAATTAGACCACTCTCTTGCACCATACACAAAGATAAACTCAAAATGGATGAAAGATTTAAATGTGAGACAAGACTCCATCAAAATCCTAGAGGAGAACACAGGCAACACCCTTTTTGAACTTGGCCACAGTAACTTCTTGCAAGATACATCCAGTAAAGCAAAAGAAACAGAAGCAAAAATGAACTATTGGGACTTCATCAAGATAAGAAGCTTTTGCACAGCAAAGGATACAGTCAACAAAACTCAAAGACAACCTACAGAATGGGAGAAGATATTTGCAAATAACATATCAGATAAAGGGCTAGTTTCCAAAATCTATAAAGAACTTATTAAACTCAACACCAAAGAAACAAACAATCCAATCATGAAATGGGCAAAAGATATGAAGAGAAATCTCACAGAGGAAGGCATAGACATGGCCAACATGCACATGAGAAAATGCTCTGCATCACTTGCCATCAGGGAAATACAAATCAAAACCACAATGAGATACCACCTCACACCAGTGAGAATGGGGAAAATTAACTAGGCAGGAAACAACAAATGTTGGAGAGGATGCGGAGAAAAGGGAACCCTCTTACACTGTTGGTGGGAATGTGAACTGGTGCAGCCACTCTGGAAAACTGTGTGGAGGTTCCTCAAAGAATTAAAAATAGACCTGCCCTACGACCCAGCAATTACACTGTTAGGGATTTACCCCAAAGATTCAGATGCAATGAAACGCCGGGACACCTGCACCCCGATGTTTCTAGCAGCCATGTCCACAATAGCCAAACTGTGGAAGGAGCCTCGGTGCCCATCGAAAGATGAATGGATAAAGAAGATGTGGTTTCTGTATACAATGGAATATTACTCAGCCATTAGAAACGACAAATACCCAGAATTTGCTTCAACGTGGATGGAACTGGAGGGTATTATGCTGAGTGAAGTAAGTCAATCGGAGAAGGACAAACAGTGTATGTTCTCATTCATTTGGGGAATATGAATAATAGTGAAGGGGAATATAAGGGAAGGGAGAAGAAATGTGTGGGAGATATCAGAAAGGGACACAGAACGTAAAGACTTCTAACTCTGGGAAATGAACTAGGGGTGGTGGAAGGGGAGGAGGGCGGGGGGTGGGGGTGAATGGGTGACGGGCACGGAGGGGGACACTTGACGGGATGAGCACTGGGTGTTATTCTGTATGTTGGTAAATTGAACACCAATAAAAATTAATTTATTAAAAAAAAATCTTGAGGTGAATACAATTATTGTAATAAAGTCCTGGCAAAAGATGTAATACTCGAAACTGAATAATTTATAGCATATACATCAAAGGGAGGGGCATTTAAAAGTCCATGGTTATAGTAAAAATATAAGGGGTGGTTCTACATCTTGGAAATTCATGACAGTGGTTTAAAAATTTGGAAAATGCCGATAGCTGCAATTCATAAAGAGATACCTTAGATATCAAGAATAAGTGAAAAGAAATGATTCCTGTGTTTTCCTTATGCACATAGAGGGATGCATATCTGATTACTTGAAGTAAGTAACATGGGGCAATAATCAGATTAAGAAAATTTTAGTTTGAGGCAAGAGAGAGAGGAGAGATTAACGGTCAGCTGCACGTGAGTTTTGGAATTCATAGATTTCTAGGTCAGAGATATAATTTGGGGAGCTAACCTGCACTTTAAAAAATGGGGTAAAAGTTGAAGGTTTGATCATGCACTCCATGCTATCCTAAAGCAAAATAAGAAAAATTTTAAGATTTAAAAAGGCATTTCAACTAATCATTGAGATTGACTTTAAAAATATTATACAGTGTAATCTGAATTCATGTCAGGGCTTATATTCTTTGAAACTATAAATTGAAATTTATGGAAATATTTAGGGATATAGTTATGATGCCTAGCTTTTTAAAAAACAAATGTAATATATAGATTTTTTTTTCTTTTTTGCTTTCTTTTCTTTCTTTCTTTCTTTCTTTCTTTCTTTCTTTCTTTCTTCTTTCTTTCTTCTTTTTTTTAAAAGATCTTATTTATTTATTCATGAGAGACACACAGAGAGAGAGAGGCAAAGACACAGGCAGAAAGAGAAGCAGACTTCATGCAGGGAGCCTGAGGCGGGACTCCAGGATCATGCCCTGGGCTGAAGGCAAGCACTAAACCGCTGAGCCAGGGATCCCTAGATTTTTTCTTTAATATTATTATTAAGATTTAGCAATACACAATCTAAAATTTGACACATTGGTGGAAATTATGTTTCTTAGAGTTACAGAAATTATAAGAGTTTTTGAGAAATCATTAGGCTATAAAGAAATAAATATTCCAACTCTTAATGATATAAAATATAAATGTATCACTTTGGTTTCATGATTTTTTCCCTACTATTTTCAATCACTTTTTTGTTTAGATTGAGATAAATTGGGTCTATTTCTTTAAAGAATAGATAACGTTTTTCTCTGCTAGTGGTTATTTGTAGTCCTTCAGGAACTCTTAATTCAGCATAAGTACAAGTGGTTCAGATATATATCCAATGTGATAAAGAAATTGACAATGAAATTGTCACAGAGATGTTCCATGATTGATGATCCTTTTTAAACATAAGATATCATTATCAATTCAGGGTCACCCAAAAGGAAATCACAGAACTGTCAAAAGCTTCACACTACTACTTTTCTCAAAAGAGACATTGCCTAAGTTTTGTGTAGTTAGTAAGTTTTCTGGTTTGTATGGAAAAATAAAATAAAACCTACATAATAAAAAGATTTTTTAAAAATAACTAAACTCACTGATAACTCCTAAGGTAGAAATATCTTCCACTTTTCTTTCTACATTTAAACTGAAAACCCAATGGAATTGTTTTTATTATTACACTTTAATTTATAGGGACTATATTAGACTTGAACATTTGATAATAAAATAATGCCTATTATGTGGCATAGGCACTTTCTAAAAAACAAAGTCTCTCTTTCTACTGCTGTAAATATGTGCATGCATGTATTAGAGTCGATATTTTTTAAATCTGCACTTTTCACTTGTATGTGGAACCTAAAAAACAACAACAAATGAGTAAGCAAACAAAAAGCAGAATGAGATATATAAATACAGAGAGCAAATTGATGGTTGCCATTGGAGAGGGGGATAGAAGGATGGGTTAAATGGGTAAGGAGGAGTAGAAGTTACAGGCTTCCAGTTACGGAATGAATAAGTCATGGTAATAAAAGGTTCACAGTAGGGAATATGCTCAATGATATTGTAATAGCATTATACGGTAACATATGAAAGCTACACTTGTGGTGAGCATAGCATAATGCATAGAGATGTTAAATCATCATGTTATACACCTGAAACTAATATAACATTGTGTGCCAACTATACTCAATTTAAAAAGGCATAAAAGAGCATTAAAAAAGTAAAATTATTAATTCAGTGGACTTTCAGAATGACATTCATATAAATATATGCAAATTTGTATATATACACATTTATGTATACATATTAATTTAGGGTTAGAAATAAACTGATTTATTAATTCAAAATATAACACATGGGATATTTGTGCATATCCTATGTTGTATGGAAATTGTTTTAATCCTATTATGTGAAGATGCAGATTTTCTCTGGCTTTACTTATTTTTGGCCAAGAGAAGTAATGTGTGTGTGTGTGTGTGTGTGTGTGTGAAAGAGAGATTTCCCAAATAAATTGGAGTTAAATTCATTTGAGGAAGAATGTGAAGGATTTGCAACATAATATTATCAATTTACCACACAGAGTATAAGTTAGATGCTCAAAGAGGCCCTTTTGGGTCATTTATAGCCCTACTATTGATTAAGTTTAAGTGTAGAATAAAATGATAAAAAAAAAAAACATGATGTTCAACCCCAGGCGTTTTCAGGGAGCTCCTTAAGGTTTCTATAAAATAGAATGGTGTCTTGGAAAATGGTGTCTTGGAATATTATTTTACTTACAAGGCAAGTATGTCTTTCAAAGCAGGTAGTTACAAACTTGTTACTGCCTTGAATATTGTTTTAATTCTTAAACAATTGTGTCTATCTTCAGCAAGAAGTTACAAAAATGCCCTATTCCGTTATTAAGGCTGCCACTTGAATGTGCTATATTCTTATCTTAGCGACTTAAGAGTTTCTGGACCTTCCTGATTTGTTAACACTCTATTTGAGAAGGTGTTAGTCTTGGAGATACTTTTCATATTACTAGATATATTAAAGAACCCATGACTTAACAATCAGATTTTTTTGGATGGAGAGCTATCCCAAGGAAAAATCTGTTCATTTGGGTTTAGGCATTTTTGCTTATTTTTTTAAAGATTCATGAGAGACACAGAGAGAGAGGGAGAGGCAGAGACAAAGGTAGAGGGAGAAGGAGGCTCCATGCAGGGAGCCTGATGTGGGACTCGATCCCGGGACTCCAGGATCATGCCCTGGGCCGAAGGCAGGTGCTAAACTGTTGAGCCACCCAGGGATCCCCATGTTTGCTTATTTTTAACTTGATCAGTAATTTGAGACTATTTTAAGTGAATTTTAACAAAATTGGTTTTGATTAAAAATAACCAAGATGTGTTTATTTCTTTCATTCTTTTATTACAATATGAAAAACTAATTTCTGAACAACCATCATATACCAAGAAATTGAGTAAGTACAGGATAGGCAATGCTCTAACAGACCAGGCTTCTGAGCACTTGCAATAGCCTAATTTGCTGAATTACGTATATAAGATTCTAAGCAAACAAAAGGAATTACTACCCAATTTTGTTACCAATAACCTGAAATGTTTCCAGGGCTTTCATATTATTATCACTGTAAACGCAAAGCTACCTTACTACATTTTGGAAATGAAAGAATATTGTTTATATCATTATCATCTGGAATTTCACTTATAATGTATTTACCTGGATTTTGGATAATATTTTTAAAACACTATGAATAATATGTTTATCTCATTAAAACCTAATGAGATTCTTCTCAACATACACATCTGATCTTCACCATCAGTTCTATGCCTGTCTCATTCATGAAAAACAAATGCTATTAAACATAGAATGGCTCCCCTAAGATTCAACTTCTTTTACCTATTCCATCCAAAGGATGAAATTGAGTCCTCTTGTCCTAGATCTTAGGTTTTTGAGTTTTTGTTTTGTTTTGTTTGTTTGCTTTTAATACCACAAAGAGACTACTCTACAAATAGCCATAAAATTTAAAATTTATTCTTGTTTTCTTAATCATCTTTTATTCAATTATATAGACCATCACTTCTTAAACTACACTAGAGTTATGCTTATATATCTAGAGGCAACATTATATGAGATTAATATTTTTGAACCATTTATATCCAAGTATATATTTTATGTGATTAAGCTTTTGAAGAAAATATACTTATACAAGTATATTTGCTGTATATTTGCTGAAGGTGAGAAAAGGTTGAGTGAGTGTACCATACTTTAGCTTTTCCTGATAGCATCATCTTCACCCAACCATCAATATTAGTTATCTAAGCCCTAGCTTAGCACAGAAGACTTTGAGAGCTTTTATGCATGTAGTAAATGTCCTGCTATACATATACATGTTTGTGGTTTATAGAGTAGTGAATTCTTTTTTTTTTTTTTGGCCGGGGGTGGGGGGGGGATGGAGGGTGGATCTTTCTGCTTGAGGCATGATCTAATGCAGTTATTGAAATTATTATTTTCTCAAGATGGTGTGGAGTGGCCAGTTTTGCTTCTTTCTTGAATTCCAACATGCTTTTTTTTTTTGAGTCAAATAGATATATCCTATTTAATCTATAATAATAACCACTTCTCTCTCTCTCTCTCTCTCTCATCAGTATGTGGTGCTTCTGAGGAACTATAGGGCTATTGTGGAGTTTTGAAAGCAGATGATGAACTCAAATGGCACTGGGCCCCTAATCTACTTTGCAATATGCTTGAGTAGGTGATCCAATTCTCCCCATTCTGCTCTTCCTTCTCTTTCTCCTTTTCTGTCTTCCTCTCCCTTTCTCCCTCCTCCTTGTCTTCCCTGCTCTTCTCTCCCTCCCTTTCTTACAAATTTCAGATCACAGGTTGCGTAAAACTGTGATAATCAGGTAGGGTAGAGTCTGTTGATGTTTTGAAAGGACAAGGAACTCTGATTCTTATAGATTGCCTCTAGCGCATTCATCTCTCCTCTCCTACAAACCCTCTTCCTCTTTTGTCAACCTTCTACCTCCTTGTCTCCTTTGTTATACTGTCTCTTTGTATTGGTATGTCCTAATCCAAATTAGAAGTCCTCCTAAAAGGGATGCCTGGGTGGCTCAGCATTTGAGCATCTCTATTTGGCCCAGGGCGTGATCCTAGAGTCCCGGGATTGAGTCCTACATTGGGCTTCCTGCATGGAGCCTGCTTCTCTCTCTCACTGTGTCTCTGCCTCTCTCTCTGTCTCTCATGAATAAATAAATAAAATCTTAAAAAAAATAAAGTTAAAAAAAGTCCTCCAAAAAGAAGGGGATTGAAGAGTTGACCTTCACAGAACATTATTTGTCCTGAGAGACTGCTGCACAATGTCAGAAAATACGTGAGGTGAATAACTGTCAAGTAAGAAAAAAAAATAAGAGTACCTTTTTATGTTGTGTTTTGGGAATATATTTATCCCTTTATTTACTAAGGCCTTGTTCTGCTCTTATCTCAGAAATCATCCAAATAGTAAGTATTAATGCTTTATGCATACCAAGGACAATATAAATTTGGTGAAATTTCAGAGATTGCTGGCAGTTAAGTGCCTTCTTTTTAAATATCAATTGTACTCCAGCCACTTAAAACCAATAGTTATGTATGTTGTTTTTATGGTGCATATAGGGTTTTTTTTTTTACATGAAAGTCTTAGACTTCTTTTTATTTTTTTATTTTAATTACTCTTTAAAAAAGATTTTATTTATTTATTCATAAGAGACAGAGTGAGAGAGAGAGAAAGGCAGAGGGAGAAGCAGGCTCCATGCAGGGAGCCTAACGTGGGACTCAATCCCAGGTCCCCAGGATCACCCCTTGGGATGAAGGCAGCGCTAAGCTGCTGAGCCACCTGGGCTGCCCTTAGACCTCTTTTTAAAATAACTCTGAGGAAGCAATATGCATATATTTTTTCACTCATTGGAAATCAATGGAACTTCTTTAAAAAGATTTTATATGTATGTATGTATGTATGTATGTATGTATGTATGTATGTTGAGAGAGAGAATCAGGGGAGGGGCAGTGGGTAAAGGGAGAGAGGAAAACTCAAGCAGACTCTGCATGCAACATGGAGCCCAATTCAGGGCTTGGTCTCGTTACCTATGAGATCATGACCTGAGCTGAAACCAAGAGTGGGATGCTTAACTGACTGAGCCACCTAGGTGCCCCTCAATGAAACTTAAAAAAAAAAATTAAAAGACAGAGAAAAGCAGAGAAGAAGATGAGCTGGCAAATACAAAATAGCAATTTAAATAGTGCATACTACTTACCATTGTATCCAATGAGTAGATGTCTCCTAATGAATGTGAGATGGTAAAAGTGAACTCACTATTCCTTCTCCAAATTTCAGTACCCAACTGCCACTTGCAAAACTGAATTGAGTAGTCTTTGAAGGTAACATATATTCTTATTTCTTGGCCCTTGAATTCAAGCAAGTTGGTACTTCATTTAGTATTCACCTGGAAAAATAGTAAGGAAAACTTCACTGTGTTGATTTACTTAAGAACTAATATCCAATCCCCAGTATGATAGCTAACAGATTTCCAAAAGTAATTTTCACTTTATGAGATATTTGCCTTTTGTTGTCTTTAGATACAAACTACATCAAAATCCAACTCTATTTCTTCCTTGATGCCCCTGAGTTCTGTACTGATTTTGTTGTTTTAGTTTTGTTTTATTTGTACAGTAAATCATCCGAAACAAGGATGTTTTCTTTCTTAGTTCTACAGAATATAACATTACCATGAACATAATATGTGCTCAATAAAAATGTATGGTTTGATTTCCTTAATGAGTGGATAGTTATCAATGGACTCAAACACTTTGCAATTTGCAAAATTTATTTTATTTTTAATAAAAATAAGTCAGAGATAAAAATGGAAAATCGCCGTGAACATCATGGATGTACTCAGTAGTATATATTATAACTAGTTACGTATAGAAGTACTATAATTAATTTATTGTTAAATGGGGAATAGGTAGGATCCACATTTTCTGATTTTAAAATAGTCTAAGAGCACAGATATTTATAGTGCACAAATTGTATTCCCCTGACTCTGCAACTTGGGTTGTAGAAACATTAACTTCATTGTCTGGATCAAATAAAAAGTGATTTTCTTATCAGTATCTTCCAACCTCTACCTTGTCTCCTTACTCAGCAGCTTGGCTTTAATTTTTGTAGTGATCTTCCTGTATAGAGGACTCCAAGCTGGGGAGTGGAACACTGGAAACTGAGGGGGACTCTAAGGACCCCTATGAATGAGGTGAGTATCCTTATAAGAGGCATTCAGAGAGATTCTTTGTGCCTTCTGTCATGTGAGGACACAGTGAAAAGATTACCATCTATGAACTAAGAAGAAGGCCTTCACTAAACACTGTGTCTGTCAGCCTCCACGTCTATGAAGAATAAAATTCTGTGGCTTATAAACCACCCAGTTCATGGTATTTTGCTATAGTACACCAAATTTTCCTTTTTCTTTTTTTAAATTTATTTTATGTATTCAAGTAATCTCTACACCCAATGCAGGGCTCAAACTCACAACCCCGAGATCTAGCATTGCAAGCTCTTCCAGCTGAGCCAGCCAGACACTCCTTACTAAGTAAGTTGTTTTTTTTTTTTTTTAAGATTTTATTTATTTATTAATGATAGACAAACAGAGAGAGAGAGAGAGAGAGGGAGAGAGAGAGAGAGAGAGCCAGGGACACAGGGAGACTGATGTGGGACTTGATCCCAGGTCTCCAGGATCACACCCTGGGCTGAAGGCTCTCTTCAGCTGAGCCACCCAGGCTGCCCTATAGTACACCAAACTAAGACAAATCTTAATGGGTTAAACATGTAACATTTATAAAAGATAGTCCTCCTTTCATATTTGCTATGGTATTTATTTCTTACCAGAGATCACTGCGGAATTGCATAGGGTAAGGGTACCTGAGTGGCTCAGTTGGTTAAACATCTGCCTTTGGCTTAGGTCGAGCTCTCAGAGTCCTGTGATCGAGCCTTCCATCAGTCTCCCTGCTCAGTGAGAAGTCTGCTTCTCCTTCTCCCTCTGCTGCTCCCCCTGCTTGTATGCTTGCACGTTCTCTCTCACTCTACCAAATAAATATATTTTAAAAATTAAAAAAAAAATTGCATGTGGTAGATTGACATTCAGTATCAATCTGGATATGTCTATAAAAAAAAAAGATTTTATTTATTTGTTCATGAGAGATACACACACAGAGAGGCAGAGCCACAGTCAGAGGGAGAAGCAGGTTCCCTTCGGGGAGCCTGATGTGGGATTCCACCCCAGGACCCCGGAACCACAACCTGAGCTGAAGGCAGATGCTCAACCACTGAGCTACCCAGGTGCCCCTGCCATATGTTTTTTCTTGTTCTCTCTATAAAATACATATTGGACCATTCTTTAGTCATCAAACTTCAACTCAGAAGGAGTTAAGTAAAACAAATGAGAAGTTAAAGTAACAAGCACCAGGTAAAGGAACTAGTAACAATAAATAGTATTTTTTTTCTTAGCCAAATACTGTTTATTCTGGGCCTTTTAGATACTGCAGAAGTCACAAGGTTTCTAACTGGGGCACAACAGGTAGCTCTGCTGCTGCTCCTGTTTCCCAGCATTCTGCAGCTTTACCATATGGTCAAAAGTACACTGGGGCCTTTTAAAGCACATCCTTTAGCTATCCTGCCTGTGGAGGGCTCACCACAGCCCTGTAGTCTACAGATGACTAAAGGGGCCTGCTGTTTCACTTCTTCACATGCCCCCAGCCCAGCAGATTTGCAATGCAGGAAACATTGCTGCAAGCCTAGAGAACTGGCTGCTTTCCAAGTCTTCAAATTTACTCCTCAGGCTGTATCATTTATGGAAATTGATTCTTTTTTATTTATGTCTGGGAGGTGCCAGCAACTCTCTGTGGAACGCCACCATAGGAACAGCATAAGAGAGATAATAAGAGAGGCAGGACACTTGCATATGTATGGAGAAGTACAAGGAAAGGGACAATTTTCTATGCAAATGTCAAACAACCCCTTCGTTTTATTCAATACCTCAGAACTAGTCAGTATCAGACCAGGGTTTACTGATTATAAATGTAGTGCTGTTTCCAATATACTGCAATCTTGTTACTAAAGATATTTCTGTTAACCATTATCATTACTATTGTTTGAATTAAACCTCCTCCAAACATGAGGTTTAAAAGGCTGTGATTTGCTCATTCAATATGACTTCAGATACTCAGCGTACCTGGCTGGTTTAGTTGGTTAAGTGTCTGCCTTCAGCTTGGGTTATGATGTCAGGGTTCTGGGATCCAGCCCTGAGTTGGGCTCCTTGCTTGATGGGGAGCCTACTTCTTCTCCCTCAGCTCCTTCCCCTGCTCATGCTTTTCTCTCTCTCTCTCTCTCTCTCTCTCTCTCAAGAAAAAAAAAAAAAGACTTCAGATACTCATACGGGTAAGTAAAATCTTAGGTTCTCACTTCCTGTAAACTCACACAGTCTTGTTCTGGAAAACAGAAAGAGCAAGAGAAATGGTGAGTTTTAGGAGCACCCAGAAAGTCAAAGGTCAAAAGTTCACTCAGAGCTAAATGTTTTTCTCTTTTCTGAAATTGTTTACATTCATCTAACAACAACAACAACAAAGAGTTTAGGCACTGTTTTTGACATGGAAAAATAAGAGATAACAGAAGAATATTTTTTGCTCTCAATATCTTATAAGCTCAAAAGAAGGAAGATAAATAAATACTGACAATAAAATTTGGTCACTTCTAAGAGTGAGGTCAGCCCAGAATGCATATAAAATGAACACAAACCTAGACTAGAGGGAACCAGTAAACATTCTGAAGAAAATGACATCAGATTTCCTTTCCCTTGTCTCCCATATCAAATAAAACATAAAGTTCTATTAAAATATTCAGCAAGTCCCTTCTTTCTACCGCCACTCCAACATCCTAGTTCAACTCATCATCATTTCTTATCTGAAGTCTGTAATAACTTCCTAATCTGTTTCCTTATATACACTCTCGCATATTTGTAGTCCAACTGTTCTCAGCAACATCTCAAATTATGTTTTAAAAATTTATGTCTTATCAAGTCACATATTTGCTTAAAAACATATAGAACATTTTCCTCTGATCTTAAAGCAAAGAACAACCATATATTATTTTATTTTTTTATCAGGGCTCATAAACTCCTACATAAATAATTGTGCCCTGATTTATATCTCTAGCCTAAGTTCATGCTACTCTTTCTCTGTTAAATTGCTTTCTGGATATTCTGGCCTTCTGTACATTTCTCCAATGCTTAGAGATCTAATTTCATCTTTGAAGTGTTTAGATTGTTCTCTTAACAGTGTTTCTTCTAAATCCTTTCCACTTTGATTTTGCTTCTCAATCAAGTTTCATACTAAATACTATTTATTCCTGATTCTTGAATATTTCCAAAGAGCTAAGGCATTTTACTATACATTTTCATGGTATCCTATAATTTTACCTCATTTTAATGGTGCTTGTTAATTAAATTTAAGAATATACATTTATAAAACCTGTTTTTTCTTTGTTGTAACACCAACACTTATTTTGCTCCAGAAATTTCCAAGGGAAAAATTAGAAAAAAAGCTATTTTAATTGGTCTGAAATAAAGGATTAGGGAAAAAAGTGGGATAGAAAATTTATGACCAAGAGTTAAGACACTGAAGTATATACTCTCTAAATATATCTATATATCTATATACTCTTATTATTATTCACAATAAATATTGTTGAATAAATGAATAATCTAAATTCTAAAGAATGAACCAACCCGGTGAAGAGGGGAAGAAAGAGTGTTTCAGGAAGAATAAAAAGCTGTGTCAATGTTTCTAAAGTCTATACATATAATCATCTATAGAAAGATTCCAGAAAGCATGTCTGAAGACAAGATGGTAAAATGTAGGCCTGAAGTATTAGTAAGGGACTCATTAATGAAAGACATTTTATTGCATCGTACAAAAAAAATGAATTTTAGTTCATAAGGCTTTAATGACAGACTTTATAAGTTGGTAGTTTTGTGTTTTAGATAATAAGGTACTAACTATATTAGAAAGCAGCAACGGTGAGCTGTGGTTGGCATTGGAAATCAAAAAGCAGTGGATAGTAGAGGAAACGAAGAAGTGCAAGATTATCCATGTCCTTCTGAATTGGAATCGCTGAGTCATTTATTCTTTTCGAAATGTAATCATTTTACATTGATTCAATCATAAAAGAATAAGTACAAAAGAAAGACATAAAAATAAACAAGCTTCATTTGACCCTAATTACCCATTATCTGCAGTCCTATTTATCTGTTCCAATTAATAATCAATTCTTGAACTATATCCACTTTTTCTTATCTTGAATTCAACCATCAGATGATTTCAGTATGATTTCTACTCACCGCTAATGAAAATGCAGCAGTAACATCACCTTTATAACAAATCCAATGAAGATTTTTAATCACATCATATTTTATCATCTAGGGCACTTTCAAATTCTCAGAATCTTCACCATTTTAAATGGTTTTTTTTAATTTTTTTTTATTTATGATAGAGAGAGAGAGAGAGAGACAGAGACAGAGACAGAGAGAGACAGAGGGAGAAACAGGCTCCATGCACCGGGAACCCGACGTGGGATTCGATCCCGGGTCTCCAGGATCACGCCCTGGGCCAAAGGCAGGCGCCAAACCGCCAAGCCACCCAGGGATCCCTCTTCACCATTTTAAATGCAAATGAAAAATATTTTGCAAAGTCAATTAATAATGAATCATCAAAGAGAATGCAGCCACCCAAGGAAACAAAGTTTGAAGAAGTTGGGAAAGGTTAGCAGTTTTGGTGTCTACACATGCCAAAAAATAATTGAAAAGAAAATATTTAGCTAATAATATGCCATTGTTTATGTGCTGCTGAAGTGAGCACAATAATATGCCATTATTATCAATGTAAGTTAGTTTCAGGAAACCATTGAAATAGGTAATTGGTAGATAAGCAAGTAAATACATTTATATTGGAAGCACAGATCTAAAAGGAAGGTTGATATGGGTAATAACTAGATATTAAGAACTAGAATTAGTAAAAGATGGGTGTTTATTATGGCTCTTATTATAATAATCACTATCACTATATTTTGTCCAATTTAGAAGAGCATAAAAGATAGAAAATGAAGAAATCTCTTGAGGAGATAGAGATAGAGAATAGACACAGTAACAAGCCTTCCATAGGAGAGGAAATGCTGCTTCTACTGAACTCCAAGGAAACATGTCTATAGGTATAGATAGCATTATTAGGCATAGAAGGAAGTAATGTGTAATTTCCTAATATGCTAATTTCCAAGAGAAATTACACATGGATATATGTTCTAAGAGCTGTGTTTATGTTGAATTATAATTAAGAGTGAAAGCTAGAAATAGTTTTTGTGGGGACAGGAAATTTCTTAGGAACATTTGAAAATTTCAAGGCACTTTCACTACAAAGGGTATTTTTGTGTGTTTTATAAAGTTATTCAGCTTTTTGTGCAAAATGGAGTCATATGGTAGTGTTGAATTCAAGTTCATGTTTTTCCACAGAGACATAATAAGAGAAAGTATTGCATCCTAGTTTGTCTAGGTTGCTCTAACCAGTGGGTATTATGTCTGATGAGATCCCACTTCCTGGTTTATAGACAACCCTCTGCTTTCAGGGACCTCAGATAGTGCAAGGAGTGAAAAGGTCCCTAAGGTCTTTTTCATAAGGGCACTAATCCAACTAATGATTTAATCACATCCCAAAGGTTTCACCTTCAAATACCATCACATTTGGGGGGTTAGGATTTAATATATGAATTTTAAGAGGACATAAACATTGTCTATAGTATACAACTGCAGTGATAAAAATTAGTAAATAGGATAAAGACAGAGAATAAAAGGGACCATTGTTTCAAAGGAAAAATTAGAAAAAAAACTATTTTAATTGGTCTGAAATAAAGGATTATAGGGAAAAAAAGTGGGATAGAAAACTTATGATCAAGAGTTAAGACACTGAAGTATATACTCTCTAAATTTAAGCAATTTCTAGAGATGATGTTAAGGTAGGAACTATCTTAGATATCTAGAAAATGTGCTGAAATTGAGGTCAACCAGACTTTTTTTTTTTTTTAATCCGGAAAGTTATCTAATTATTTCTGCTGAAGAAGTTTGTCATTTATAAAACATAAATATACAAGAATTTGTCATTTGGTAATATGATCAAATGTTTTCATAACACTCATCCTCCCACCCATCTCTTCCCTGATAACCATAAGTGGAATTATATGATATTTGTCCTTCTCTGACTGACTTATTTCACATAGCATAATACTCTTTAGCTCTATCCATACCCTTGTGAATGGCAAGATTGTATTCTTTTTATGGTTAATATTCCATTATATTATTTATAAATAAATATATATATATATATATAAATTCTTCTTTATCTATTCATCAGTCAATGGACTTTTGAGCTATTTGGGATCTTTCCATAATTTGTCTTTTGTTGATAATGCAGCATTTATCCCTTCAAATTAGTATTTTTGTATTATTTGGATAAATTCCTTGTAGTCTAATCGCTGGATGGTAGGGTAGTTCTATTTGTAGCTCTCTAAAGAACCTCCATACTCCTTTCTAGAATGATTGCACCAGTTTGCATTCCCATGAATATTATAAGAACATTTCCCTTTCTTCACATCTTCCCTAACACAGGATATTTTCTGCGTTGTTAATTTTAGCCATTCTGACTGGCATGAGGTAATATCTTACTGTGGTTTGGATTTGCATTCCCCTGATGATGAGCGATATTGAACACCTTTTCTTCTGTCCGTTAGCCACCTGCAGGTCTTCTTGGGAGAAATGTCTATTCATGTCTTCTGCCCATTTTTTAACTGGAGTATTTGTTTTCTGGTGTTGAGTTTGGTAAGTTCTTTGTGTATTTTGGATACTTTATTGGATATATCATTTGTAGATATCTTCTCCCATTTGGTAGGTTGTCTTTTGATTTTGTTGACTGTGTTCTTCCCGTGCAGAAACTATTTATCTTCATGAAGTCATTTTTGCTTTGGTTTCCCTTGCCTTTGGAGAAATGTCTAGCAAGAAGTAACTGTGTCCAGGGGCAAAGAGGTTACTGCTTGTGTTATTCTCTAGAATATCTAGGAAACAGTTGCTTCGGCTGATGTCACAGAAATTACTGACTCAGTTCTCCTCTAGATTTTGCATGGCTTCCTGTCTCACATTTAGGTCTTTAATGCATTTTGAATTTATTTTTGTGGATGGTGAAGAAAGTGGTCCAGTTTAATTTTTTTACATGTTGCTCTCCAGTTTTCCCAAAACAATTTTTTGAAGAGACTGTCTTTTTTTACATTGCATGTTCTTTCCTGCTTTGTGGAAGAGCAGTTTTCCATATAGTTTTGGGTTTATTTCTAGGTTTTGTGTTCTGTTCTATCGATCTTTGTATGTGTTTTTGTGTTAGTAGTATACTGTCCTGATCACTACAGCTTTGTAATATAACTTGAAGTCAAGAATTGTGCTGCCTTCAGTTTCCCTTTTCTTTTTCAATGTTGCTTTGGTTATTTGGGGTCCTTTATGGTTCCATACAAATGTAAGGACTGTTGTTTTAGTTCTGTGAAAAATGCTGGGTATTTTGATAGGGATTGCATTAAAAGGGGAGATTGCTTTGGGTAATACTGACATTTTAACAATATTTTTTCTTTTAATCCATGAGCATGGGATGTTTTTCCATTTCATTGTGTCATCTTCAATTCTATAGTTTTCAGCATACAGATCTTTTACCTCTATTGGTTAGGTTTATTCCTAAGTATCTTATGGTTTTTGGTGCAATTGTAAATGGGATTGATTCTTTAATTTCTCCTGCTGCTTAGTTGCATGTGTGGGTTTTTTTTTTCAATACTTTATTTTTAAGTAATCTCTATACCCAACAATGGCCTCAAACTCACAACCCCAAAATCAAGAGTCACATACTCTACTGACTTAGCCAGCCAGATGCTCTTATATGTTTTCTTTAAAACAGTTTATTGAGATATGATTCATATGTAGAAAATGTACATCATCTACCAAAGTTTGAGTTTATATATGACTCTGTTATGCATGACTTTTTATTCAGACCAAATGACTCTTCATCTAAGTTAATTCTGCTCATTTTCAATGCTAATTTTTCTGGTGCATACAGGAAAAGAAAACTAAAATGTATTAATATCTATAATGTTTAACAGAAAAAGAAGGTAAAAAACGTCTATTGGTGTCATTAGTTACCTCAAATAATAATTTACTTAATTTTAAATATGGTTCCTTTTTTCATGCAATTTTCAGATTAAAATTTAACTTTTATGTTTTATATCTCAAAAATGAAATACGTGACATTGTGAAAGTTGTTAAAATTCAGTTTCATAGGCCAAAGTTGAAAATAAATTATTTGTTTATGCAGATTACTATGAATACAAATCTATACTGCCACAATTAAAACATTATTCTTAATAAATTAAGCATCTATGGGGAAGGAATGTGCTTGGAATTGGTGAAAATAACTAAAATTTATAGTTGTCAAATTTTACAAGTATTTTAAACATTCACAAAATAAATCATATAAAGTACATACATTATGTAAAATATGTACAAATCTGATATTGAAAACAAAAAAAATAATTCAGAAAGGCAATATGCAATTTCTCCCTCATTGCCTATCAACTGAAAATACTTTAGCTTTTGAGAAACTACATAATAAATTAACATAAATACTCTGCTATCAAATTGTAGCTTTTGCAAATGAGTCATATAAAGTGTAATTACATTTCCAAAATAGTTGGGAATTGCTAATTTTAACAATAATGAATGAAATACCAACAAGAAAAACCATTTTTCAAGTCCTCAGAAAATTGGAATTATTTAAACAACTCATAAAGTTAAAAATTAATAAAAATGAAAACAAAATAAAAAGATTTAGAAATCTATATGGAGGCCCTAAACAAATTAAATAATGATATGGATCAAATAGTACACAATATTTAATTTTGAAATATTATAAGAATTTTTTGTAGTGCTTCAACTTGTGGAAACAATTTCATTCCTGTTTTTGGTTTGATAAACAAGATTTCCTGTTTTAAGTTGATAAATTTTTAATCCGTAACATGTTGAAAAATGTATTCGTCAGAAAAAGAAACTTAGTATTAGAAATCAGTGCAATTAAGGAATTAAAATATATAAATATATAACTAGAAATACTTTTTATATAAATATATAACTAGAAATATTTTCTTCTTATGACAACGTTGAGAAATATAAATAAGATTTTACTTAATGTATATGTATATATTTATACATTTAATTTTTTGAAATATATTTTAGAATATAATTATATTTAGGTCCTCCAATATACTATAACCAATTTGTTACTTAAGATGTGGATACACAAAATTATACATTTGAAGTCTTTTTTATAGTCAATAGTATGCCTACTTGGACAATAAATCATATTGTCCCACCCTCATTGGTGATACTAAAAATATGGGATCAAAGCATAAAATTTAGACAGGATGGAATATTATGGAACAAGATAAACAGAGCCTGCTACATGATCAGGACATCAGGAGAAAAGCAGATTCTGCTGCAGTTGACCTGTCAACAGAAGACTTGCTGTTGTAGTATTACTGAGTGCTCTGGTAGACTAAGGGATGATAGATCTTTATTATGTATTCTGTAAAAACTTACACTCAACAAAATGTAATTATTATTATATATCATCAATGTATCTGGAGACGTTAGCTATTTTTACATATGTCATTTTAGTAGAAATAAAGTTTTGCAGCATGAGCAAAAGAATGAAAAAATGAATTACAGAATCACCTAGATGTCATTAGAGAAGAGATTAGGATTGTGAAAACATTAGTAGAAAAAAAGAAGTAATGAGATACCAGTTTAAGAATTGGGGAAATTGGGATCCCTGGGTGACGCATCGGTTTGGTGCCTGCCTTTGGCCCAAGGCGCAATACTGGAGATCCGGGATCGAATCCCGTCGGACTCCCGGTGCATGGAGCCAGCTTCTCCCTCTACCTGTGTCTCTGCCTCTCTCTCTCTCCTCTCTCTCTCTCTCTCTGTGACTATCATAAATAATAAAAAAAAAGAATTGGGGAAATTTTATATTGTGTTATTAATAGTGTCCCAGAGATGGATTTTAAAATCCTTAAATGAAAGAGCATGGGAAACACTTGAAAAATTTTGTGTTGATTATAGAAAAACAAGAGATAAAAATTAGTTAAAATGTAAGTAGAGAAAATTTACTAAGAGAAATCAGTAAGAAAAATATAAGAGAAAATAAAAATGGAGAGAGAGAAAGTCAGATAAAACTAGTTTAGGAAAATATATAAAGTACACAATAATAAATTTTATACAACATGGATGGAGCTAAGAGAGTATAATGCTAAGTGAAATAGCAAGTACAGTTTCCAAGTGAAAGACAAATACCATGTGATATCACTCATATATGTAATTTAAGAAACAACCGAACAAAGAAAAAGAGACAAAGTATAAAACAGACTGTTAAATATAAGGACAAACTGGCGGTTGCCAGACTGTAGGTGGGTAGGGAATTGGATGAAATATCAAGAAACGTATAGAATTGTTGGATCATTATATTGTGCATATGAAACTAACACAGCACTGTAAAAAATGCATATCTATGTCCATGCAAATCCAGATAAATGTCTCCCATAGGATTAACAACTCATAAGCTAGTCATATTACTTGTAAACTAGTTCATATTACTGTTAAATCAATTAAGTATTTAATTTATATCACACATTTATCTTACACTGACATACATTCTTTTGTCAAGTTAAAATGAACTTAAGCAAAAAAAATGTTCATAATTTTAGGCCATTCATCTACATTAAAATGTGTTCTAGACATCATGATTTTGTGAAACAGAAAATATGACAAGGCCACAATGAATTAGCATTTAGTTGGAAATAATTAACTCATTCATCTTTGATAATTGATTAAAAACTCCTACTCTGAATAGTTTCAAGGAAGTAGAAATTTCTGCATCTAATAAAAAGCCTTTTAGTGTTTTCAGAAAATATGTTTGCTCTATTTCAGAGATTCAAAATGAGAAGAAAAAAAAAGCCATTCCCTCTGGATATGTGAAACATAATTTAAGGTCCTGCAAATATGTTATAGAAATAAGGAAGAAAATACATTAACATATAATGTTTCAGCTAAACATTACATTGTGTATTAATAGCAGATCGTTATTATATAATATAAGATTATTGTAAATTCAGTGTTGAAAACACTATAAAATTAGCTTACATTTTATTTAGATCCATATTTTACTTTCATTTTCTCCCATTAATGTGAAGTGATATTCATTCTCATCACTTTTTTTTAGAATTCATTATTTTCAGTTTCTGCAATATAACCCAAAACTAATGATCAAAGTTAGGAATTTAAAAGTATTTTTTCTGCCAAAATTAACATTGAATGCCCCCAAAAATGTACAATGAAAACATACATATTATATCACTGATTACATGAAATCAACAAATAAATAATAATCACTTGTCATGCACAAGAGAGTTAAGTATTTCTAGAGAAAGATGGATGTAAAAGTCATTTGTATGGGATTTAAAATTTAAGGAAATAATAAGGTAAAAAATAACAATAATAATTAAATGGAATTTCAAAGTAATAAGAAATATTTTTTAGGAGAAATATATAAAATAAAATTACTGATTAGGTTTATAGGAGCATATAGGTCAGAGAAATTGTTTCAGTCACTGGTGGTTTGAAAGTGTGTTTTAGGATTTATACATTTATTAACATTCTGTCTTCACCTGTACTGAAAATATTGTCATTGACTGAGGATGTACAATTAAAGCAAATGACAAAAATATAATGTATATTTTATCCAATATTTACAATTCTGAAAAGCAAGTATTATTTCAAAGGTGAAAGAGGAAAATGGATTTTAAATGGTTTTACCAAATTCATTACTCTTAAGAAATTAAACTGAAAATAAAACCCAGATTTATCTGATTTCAAAGGTCATGTTCCTTTTCTTACACTATGATTTCTGTTTAATATTTTCTTTCCTAATTAAAATTCTCTTTTTACTCTGACACTTTTTCATTAAGAAAGGAATTAGAGGAGTTCAAAATTTAAGAATTGGAAGCATATTGATAAAGTTACTCAAAGTTTTATAAATATATATTTTATATTATTTTGTGACTATTACAATTGACATTACTTTTTTGTTTACCTTGTATGGCCTATTCCAACATTGAGTGCATTCGTCGTTAATCTAAGATTTTCCAGCTTTTTTTGCAGCAAATTTTGCCTATTTGTCTTATTTTTTGACTCATAATTCATTGTCAGAAAGCAATATTATTATCTGTTTAACTGTCAGGTTCCTTCTACTTAAGCAACTAGTGCAGATCAAATTCAAAAGATAAGGTTTAACAGATAAAAAGAAAAAGAATCAATAACTCTTTTCTTAAAAAAATATTTTATTGATTCATGAGAGACACAGAGAGAGAAGCAGAGACAAAGGCAGAGGATAAAGCAGGCTCCCCATGGAGAGCCTGATGCAAGACTCAGTCCTAAGAACCCTGGGATCATTACCCCAGCCAAAGGCAGGCGCTCAACCACTGAGCCACCAAAAGGCCCCTCAATAACTATTTCAATTCAAACTTCCTCCCACTGAATTCAATCCATAAGTAATATACATATTCTACTTAGTGATTACTACATGAATAGTTGTTTGATTTCTATTTACTCCAGGCTAGGCTCCAGGTGAATATAGGACAAGCTAAATTTGCTTAGTTTCACTCTTCCTAAAAAAAAAAAAAAAAAAAGATTATTAGAATCCAGAATTTGAGAACCACATGAAGAAAGCATCATCATGGAACCTCTATGTAACACTTCATAAGGTATTGAGTGGCAAACACAGAAACTTTTTTTTTTTTTTTCACAGAAAATTGATCAAACTCATTCTGGGGCTGGTAAATGATGAGAGGATAGAGTAGAAGAGCATTGTAACATGATCTCTTTGAGTATTTTCAGATAATGTCTTAATTAGAACACAAGAGCTTAATTTTCTTAATTAGAATAGGCTGAGATTGTTCAATACTTTGGCTACTTTGGATTGAAAATACATCAGGAACATTTATGTAAGTTTTTTTTTTCTTTTCTTTTCTAATAAAGAGTATGTTTACCCAATTATGTAGAGAATTTTTTTTTAAGATTTTATTTATTTATTCATGAGAGATACACAGAGAGAGGCAGAGACATAGGCAGAGGAAGAAGCAGGCTCCTGCGGGGAGCCTGATGTGGGACTTGATCCCAGGATTCCAGGATTATTCCCTGAATCTAAGGCAGATGCTCAACCACTGAGCCACCTAGGTATTCCTGTAGAGGGAAATTCACACTGATAGCTGGGGTATTTTTGCATTTGTCAATTGCTGTAGTAAATACAGTAATACATATGTTGGACCCTGGCTCACGGGTGCCACGTGGCCCGGTGGACGCCCCAGAGACTCAGACCCCAGACAGGCAGATGCAATTAGCAAGAGGGTTTATTGAACGTTTGCGCAAACGGGCTCTCCGCCTCCGAGGAGGAAAAGAGCCCCGATTAGCAATTACAGGTATCTTTTAAAAGGCAAAAGGAAAGAAATTGCCTAAGGACAAAAGAACCGCGGGAGTCTAGTAGCATCCAGGTTGATTTCGGGGAGGGTCAACATGAGCCTATTCAGGGACATTCCAGTCAGGGTGTGGGGGCGGGGAACGGTTTTCTTATTGTGAACAGAATGCTTTTAGTTGCTAAAATTTCAGGAAGAAGACTGGATGGGCTGCCTCTGGATTAGGGCTGGCCCTACTTACAAGGGGGGAGGTTTCTTCACATATACATTTTTTATTAAGAATATCGTACTGTTTTTCCATTATAGAGTACAAAACCAGATAAGCAGTCTTCGATTTGCACAAAAATATGTTGATTATATTAAAGTTCACAGGGTGTTGTTCTTTTTAATACTGTAATTAAAGGAATATGTCTTAGGGTTCCATTAGGTAACAGTTAGAGACTGGTAATCTAATGATACTTTGTATTATGTCCATTTCCTTATTGTTTTATGTTTAACATAAAGCAGTGTGAAACACTATCATCAGAATATTTTAATTATAAAAGCATGCAATTTGCAAGGATAAAACTATATATCAGCAATTCATAATACTGTTATTGAAATACCAGAGAAAATCAGTGTAATACCTATATGCCCACAATAGCAGAATAAATTTTTAGTTGAATTTTTCACTTATTATTTCTTCTAATTTTTAATGAGATTATTTCAGTACATATATAACTTTTAAATTCGTAGAATTATGCAGTTAATACCTAGGATTAATATTTCTCACTGATAACTTTTTGGAAGTAAGTACAATGGTAATGCTTCCTTTAATTGCCTCCATCTTTGGTCTAAAATACAAATGAAATGCATCAAACATACCAACCAAAGAAAACAGAAAAATAATACACTTTCAAGAATTCCTCATCTGGCAATTAAAATGGAATATTGATTTAAACATTTTCTCTAAATACATTCTCAGGTGGGAGGCCTTTGCCCAACATTATACCAATAATGTTATCCTCTTTATGCATGGTAATATCACAATCTCACAGCTGGAAGCAAAGCCACATAATCTCTTAAATAGGTCTTGGGTTTAAATCTGTTATTTGGTATCAGACAAAAATAGAGTCAAGTAATATGACAAAAATACTAAGTCTGCAGCTTTCAGGATCCATTTATCTTTGTTGTCATTTAACTTTGTAATATTACTTAGCTTTCTCTTTTTAAAAGTTGGTACCCTAAAATAAGCCAATCTCATAACCTATAAATCAGGGAATTATAAGTTTATAAAGAGATTCCTTAGCTCCTGGTTACCATTTTGTTTCTGAAGAATTATGGTTTCATCTTTTTCACAGATAAATTTCTGTTCTGTATGATTGGTTATGGCGTAGATATTTTTTCATATGGAGGTATGCCTACAACAAATAGGCATAATCAATTGATAATCAATTTTTGGATACTACTCAAATAGTACACTATTATATATGTAAATATTAAAATTTTAACAAAGCTATAATGAACCAAATTATAAGCCATCCAACATAGAACTATGTCATTAATATTGGTACTAAAAAGCAAGATAGATACCAAAGTTACTCCATTCCTGAAAATTTAACTCCTAAAAGTAAAATAATATTTTCTTCATTTCCTATTTTGATATAGTAACTAAAAATAGGCATTTGATGTCTCTTAGCCTTAAGCTGTATCAAAAAGTCCATGAAATTGTCTTTACTCTTTAACTTACTCTCTTCTTCACCCAATTATAACCTATCAAGTGTCAAGTCTGTTCTTTAAGCTAGGTTTTGAGATCTAGCAAACTCACAGTTGTTTCACTTATCTCTAACTCTCATATTTTCATAGACTGACTCTCCTCTTAGGCTTTTTTTTTTTTTCACGTTTAAGGATTTTTTATCATTTTATCTTGATTTTCCTGTGACTACTTCTTAACAGGTTTTTTTAAAATGCAGTTATCAGGGTGGCTGGGTGGCTCAGTCAATGAAGCATCTGACTCTTGATTTTAGCTCAGGTGACGATCTCAGGATCATGAGATTGAGCCCCATATCAGGCTCCATGCTCAGCATGGAGTTTGCTTGTCCCTCTCCCTCTGCTCCTCCCCCTGTTCACAAGCTTTTTCTCTCTCTCTCTCTCAAATAAATTAATTAAGAAAAATTTAAAAGATGCAGTTGTTATGTATGGTGTTATGTTTGTTATACTTCAAAGATTACAACCAGAATTATGCAAAGTATTCCATATGTTCCCACTGTATAATATTATCCAAGAATAAGTTAGCTTTATTCTTTCCATTGCTCTTTTTCATCATAATCAATTTTTGATTGACTTTTTATGCAGGGTAATCCAACATAATCTTGTTTTCTTAAATAACCTATAGTAATTCCATTTAAAATTTTTAGCTTGCAAATGACAACTGAGAGACTATAATTATATAAACTGTCCAATGGTAGTTGATCAGCAACTACTAAATTTTTTTTTGGCAGCCATTAGTTTTAATTCCAATACAACCCAAAGTATTTTGAAACCAGATGTAAATGATAGAATGAATATTCTCTATTGACTGCTTTCTTAACTTCTCCTCTTAAAATGTGAAACTATGTAGCTAATTCCCAGGAAACCTTTAAAAATTGTACCTTAGAAGAAGTGAAAAACTAGATTATAAAATTTGTGTTCTAGGAATATGACACACAACACAGAAATTCTAGTAAAGTAAAACTAAATGTATTTAAACAAATGCAGCAGTGCTAAGACGTCAATGATAAATCTCTGTGTTCCCAAAATTAAAAAGAAGCCATGATCCAGAGGAATGTGTACAATAAGACACTGAGCTTTCTCTAAAAGAAACATGGATATTAATACTCATACATGAACAAGAAACAAGTTATCAGAGCAGTGGCAATACTATGGAATGACCAGGATAGGCTTCATGGAAACAATCATAGTTGAGCAAAGATTAGATGGTAAAACAATTATCAAGATCTTGAGCTCAAGTATTATAAGCAGAAGGAAATCATACATTGACATTAGAGGGCGATGAAGTCATAAAAATTGAGAATGGGCGATTAGATGTAAGATAATGAAAACCTTTGTAAACATACATAGTTAAGTCATGCCCTCAACAAAAAAATACATAACCTTCTCTCTTACAGAGTTTTGGTTGGGGAAAAAGTTTCTTTTAGTAATTAACATTCAGATACAATACTACATGGTTATTTGGAGTGCAGTTTATTTCACTTATTAGTTACTCCAAGGTAAGATCAATTTGTAATTGTCACAGGCAGAGAGGGACTTTTGGTATGGTAGAATGAGAAGGTCCTCTCCTGGAAAAAATAAATAAATAAAACTGGGGAAAAATATCAAACAACACCACATGATGCATGTGTGTGTCCATTAATCAAAATTATACAACAAACTAAGAAGGGTGTATTCATGCAAAATGACTGAGCTTTGAGTACAAACAGTAAGAATCTGTAATATTCTTATCAGGGCTGTTCCTATTACTCCCAGTTTGGTCAACGTGGTAGTTACATGACAAGGGAATGGGAATTAGACCATGGCAGTCAACCACACTACTCATGACAGATATTTGCTTGATTTTGACCAGAAAACAAAATACTCATGCCCAGTGGTGATGTCAATAAATTTTACAATATCAGAGGCAAACAAAAAGAGTAGTCCCAAAGACCAGCTAGTTAGATCTTGTGTCCTACTTGGGAGGAACAATGGACCACCCAAAAATCCAAAATTATAAAAGTAAGATCCTATAAATGAGTCAGTCACAGAGGGACTGCATAATCTTTGTACACATCACTGACATATTTGATGGCTTTGTGAACCTGCAGAGCAAGACAGAAAGCCCAGGATGTCAGGCTGTACACATATTATTTTCTGACATGGAGACTGTGAGCATGTGTATAGGAGAGATAAAAGGGTGAAGCAGAAAGAAAAAGCAAGGGTAGACATGATATATGCCTCAGTTTTAAAGTCTTCCAAAACCCACAAAAATATCTATCTAAGGTGGAAGGAAGTCTTACTGGAACAAGACGTTCAAACACAGCTATAAGGACATAGAAGCAGCCACTAGGAATTAGACTTAAGAAAAATAAACAAAAGAACTAAACAGAGACATCAACAGGCACAAATAAAAATGAGATTAATTTATTTATTTATTTATGATAGTTACACAGAGAGAGAGAGAGAGAGGATCCCTGGGTGGCGCAGCGGTTTGGCGCCTGCCTTTGGCCCAGGGCGCGATCCTGGAGACCCGGGATCGAATCCCACGTCGGGCTCCCGGTGCATGGAGCCTGCTTCTCCCTCTGCCTGTGTCTCTGCCTCTCTCTCTCTCTCTCTCTTTTATCTTTTTTTTAAATTTTTTTTAAAAAATATTTACGAATAGTCATACAGAGAGAGAGAGGCAGAGACACAGGCAGAGGGAGAAGCAGGCTCCATGCACCGGGAGCCCGACGTGGGATTCGATCCCGGGTCTCCAGGATCGCGCCCTGGGCCAAAGGCAGGCGCCAAACCGCTGCGCCACCCAGGGATCCCAGATTCTACTTATTAATCTAAAAACTTATTAAACAAATATTAAAACAAAAAAGAATCAGAAAAGCAACATCCTCAGGTGGAAAATTCAGAATCCAGAATTGCTACAATATAATATCTAAAATGTCTAGGATTTTTATAATTAAGAACAAAGAGAAAATTAATTCATAGTTGGAAAGGTATAGCATCAATAGAAACTATCTCTGAGTGTACTCAGATGTTGAATTTGGTAGGTAGCAACTTTTAATCAGCCATTAAGATATCTTCAAAGTATTAGGGAACAAAAAACATGTTTGAAAAAACTAAAGAATGCATGGTGATACTGATGCATCAAATAGAAAGTATCAGCAAAACAATAAAAATAATTCAGAATAACCAAATAGATATTCTAAAGTTGAAAAATTAATAACTGAAATTGAGTTCACTGAAGTATTCAACAGATTGTGTAGATGAAAGATTAAGCAACTTTGAAGATACATAAATAAAAGTTATTCAATTTGAAGAGCAAAAATATATATAGAAGAAAATATACAGAAACACAGAAACCTGTGGGCAACATCAATCATACTACTATATATGTAATTTGAGTTCCAGTAGTAAAATATAAATAAATAGAAAAAACTATCAAAAGGTATAATGGTCAGAGGCTTCCTAAATTTGATGAAAAGTATCCACATATCCAGCAAGTTCAATGAAATATAAAGAATATAAACAAGACTATGCCTCAACAATTTACAGACTTTTGAAAACAAAGAGAGTAAGGTAACATTTAAAGCAAATAGAAGAAAATCATTCATTGCACACAGAGGGACAGCTATTCATTAATACTGACTTCTCATATGAAACAATAAAAACCAGAGTACAGAGAAATAGCATATATTCAAAGCACTGAAAGGAAAATTAAAAAAAAAAAACTACAAGCAAGAATTCTATTTCCAGTAAAACTATTCTGCAAAAAATGAGATAATATGAAAACATTCCCAGAAAAATGAAAATTGAAATAATTTGTTACTAATTTGCATGTCTTATAGGACATTTTTTTTAAAGATTTTATTTATTTATTCATGAAAGACACAGAGAGAGAAAGGCAGAGACATAGACAGAGGGAGAAGCAGGCTCCAGGCAGGGAACCTGATGTGGGACTCAATCCTGAGACCACAGGATCACGGCCTGAGCCAGGGGCAGGTGCTAAACCACTGAGCCACCAAGGCATCCCCTTATAGGACATTCTTAAGGAAATCCTCCAAGCTTAAAGAAAATGACACCAGAAGTTAATTCAAATCTTCAGGAAGAAATAAAAATAACCAAATAATTTGGTAAATATAAAATAATGTATAAATATTTTTCTTAGCTTCTTACAAAGTTATTAGATGATATAAAGCAAATACCATAAAACTAATTGTTGAATCTATACATAGATTTCATATATATGAAAATCATAAGACCAAATAAAGAATGAAATTGAACTGCATTGGAACAAAGTCTCTATATTTTATAAAAATTGGCTTAGTTTCAATCAATAGTGATACAACCCACATACACAAACATGCATATGCATACTACACACAAGAGCAAGTAGAAAAGATGATATTGGACACTAACCTCACATTTAATTTTAATTTATGATATATTAAAGGCATAAATATGAGAATGATCATTTAAAACTGGTTCTTATTTGAAACATTTCTCAATGACTAAGTGAAAAATTGATTAAAGTTTTAATTAAACACATTTTTATTATTTTTTTATTTGCCACAGATCCTTCTAGGTGCTAAGAATATCATAGTGAACATTACTGCCAAATATCCATCTGTCATGTAGCTTACATTCTCATGGGTTTAACAATATTTACACAATTGCATAAAGAAAATGTTGATAGAGTTGTACACAATAAAATGAAAACTTTAAATGGCAAAAGATAGTATAAACAAAGTAGAAAGACAAAACATAGACTGAAAAATGATATATGGTATATACATAGCAACAAGAAATTTTATTCTAGGGTGCCTGGGTGGCTCAGTTGGCTAAGCATCTGCCTCAGCTCAGGTCATGATCCTGGGGTCCTGGGTTGAGCCCTTCAGGGATCTCCCTGCTCAGCAATGGGCCTGCTTCTCCCTCTCCTTCTGCCTTTCGTCTTCTCCCCACCCCCTGCTCATGCTCTCTCTCTCTCTCTCTCTCTCTCTCTCTCTCTCTTTCTCTCTAAAGAAAAAGAACAAAGGATTTTATTCCAAAATGTATAAAAGACATCAACATAAGAAAACATGCCAAAATAACAATGAGAAAGTTTGTAGAGAGAAATCTTGAATAACCAATAAACAAATGAAAGATTCTCAAGCCATTCATTAAATTTTAAAAAGTTGTTTAAAACAATGCTGAAAAATAATTTCACATCTATAGGATTATATTATTTAAAAAGTCGGCCAATAAGAAGGAGTTGGTGGGAAGTAGAAAAAAGAAGTACTGTACATTACAATTGAGAGCATAATTGGAGGAGAAATTGTTCATACACAATGAAGTGAAGGACAGCTTAACCTTAATTTACTCTAGAGAAAGTAACTTAACCTAGAGAAAGTCTGGTACATTGCAGAAGAAGCATTGGCCATCAGTGTCCATGGCAGCACTGTGTGTAATTATGAACACACTTGAACAAAAAGTTCAATTTTTGGTAAAAGAAAAATGCAATGGCTGATTCATACAAAGGAATATCATGCTAAAACAGGTTAATAAGTTGGAGCTAGAAGGATCAATAATTCTCAAAATATAATGTTAAAGGAAAAATAGGTTTTATGAAGGTAAAGAAATGTCATTATTCGACTATGCAAAACCAATCCTCTATATTGTTTTGTGTGCATATGTGAGCAGTTGTATATTAATATCACATTTTAGATATGAAATATTTAAATATTCACACCAATTTGAGGTTATTCATGAGGGGATTGGAAAAACTGCCTATAAAGACTTGTATGTGAGCTATGCATTCACAATTAAGAAAAAGAAGCTAGGGGATCCCAAGGTGGCTCAGCAGTTTAGCGCCTGCCTTTGGCCCAGGGCATGATCCTAGAGACGGGAGATTGAGTCCCACATTGGGCTCCCAGCATGGAGCCTGCTTCTCCCCCTCCCTGTGTCTCTGCCTCTCTCTCTCTCTTTCTCTCTCTGTATTTCTCTCTCTGTCTTTCAAGAATGAATAAATAAATAAATAAATAAAAATCTTTAAAAAAAAGAAAAAGAAAAAAGAGCTATAAAGCTAATAAGTCAAAATTTTAATATCTTCCACTATATGTGGAAGTTATGTTTCCACTATATCATGTTTTGTATTATGTTGCACATCTTTGTGTATTTTTGAATAATGAATGTTATAATGATTTTAATTTTAAAATTAGTACATTTAATTTTTTATTCTTAAAAATGTAGGACTCAAAATGTCACAGTTAATAAAAAGAATAATATATAAAAACAAAGATTAAAAATCAGTTGAGACTTGCTAAACATATCCACTGTCATCTCACCAGTGCACTTCATTTTTTATTTAAAGATTAGTTACTACTTGACAGAAACCAGGGATAAAAGAAAAATCATCTTGCATTTCTGTTCAAGAGGCCATTAATTAGCAACTAGGGATCTGAGAAACTTTAATCAAAATATAAAGAGACATCAACAATTAAAGAACAATCAGAAAATAAGCCATTTTCAAAACTAGGCCAATATGAGAATAGATATACGAGTTTTTAAAACCTAATTTACATATAGTTCTTTTTCCCGCTGTTGACAATGGAAACCTATTAAAAACCTTAGGAGTGGGGATCCCTGGGTTGCTCAGTGGTTTAGCACCTGCCTTTAGCCCAGGACATGACCCTGGGGTCCCGGGATCGAGTCCCGCATCAGGGTCCCTGCATGGAGCCTGCTTCTCTCTCTGCCTGTGTCTCTGCCTCTTTCTCTGTGTCTCTCATGAATAAATGAATAAAATATAATAAAAAACAACTTAGGAATTGTTTTAGCACATGTGAACCAACTCTCTTAGAGTCAGCTTGTCTTCCAAGGATGGGGCATGAATGCATAATTTATAAGTGAATATGTATATGTATCCATACATATGTGTGTGTGTGTGTATATACTTATAAATGCATGTAGATACATGTATGTGCATAATAATTTTACTATGAAACAATATTTTAGTAAGTCTTTAATTTTCAAATATAAAAGTTTTGGTAAATATTAAATGTTAGTTCTTATTCAAAAAGTTCACTCTTGGAGTGCCTGGGTGGTTCAGTCGGTTAAGTGTCTGGGTGGTTCAGTGGGTCAAGTGTCCAACTCTTGGTTTTGGCTCAGATCATGACCCCAGGGTCATGAGATCGAGCCCTGTGTCAAGTTCTGTACTCAGCACAGAGTTTGCTTGTCCTCTCCTTCTACTCTTTTCCCTCCTTTCTCTCTCAAATAAATATATTTTTTTTAAAAGTTCTTTCTTAACTTTTTTGTTCTCTCAACCCTATGTGCTGAACCCCAAAAACTTTGTATTTGCCAACACTGCCCTATAAAATACAGCATTTGGGGTGTTATCAAAACCACTTTACTCTTTATTTGGTGTTACAGAGTGATTTTACTGAATATAAAGGTAAAATTAATTCTCTTTGTGTATACCGTAACAAAATTCTTAGGGTCTGATAATAAGCATGTTGTGAATTTTAGTTAACTAAAGTGAAAAATCACAAAATATTTTGTCTATAATATATGCATTAAAATGGTCTCGAAAATTTTCCCTTTAAATTTGATAAATAAAGTTCAAGAAATCATAAATGCCAATGGCTGTTTTTAGTAATACTAGGGCTAATGGAACATTTATGCATTCTGTAAGTACAAAAGAATCTAGTAGAAAAAAAATCAGCAAATAGCTAATAATAACTTATCTAATGTTTTAAACCATGTTCTTATTTATCCATGGTGCAATATTTAATGTGACATTCTTTGGAAAATATTTTTCAGTCTCTTTGTTAAGGAAATATAATTTAGTATTTTCCATAACAATTTTGTTTCCTAACATTAGAACATTTCACAAGACAGCCATTCATTCTATTGTGTAGCTTTCTGAACTTTCTTCAAGAAGAAACCTGCTAGAAGAGAAATTAGCTGACAGTCTCCAGGTGCTTTCAGGATCTGCCTCAGCATTTGTGCCATGGCACACAACAGAATTTCTGTACCCCATCCAATGCCTGAGCATTATGATGATATAAGAATTCAACATTTCAGACCACATGGAACTGTTTGAAAAACATCTTGGCATTGAAATTTCCTGTTGGACTAGCCAGGACTTTCTCTAGGCTATCCCACTGTCTATGGGTCTTCCTAGTCAGCCTTCTTTCTTTCATCCCAATGAATCTCAATAAATCTGTTGTACTTAATACATATTTGTGTTTGCTTCCTAAAAGATCCAAATTATAATGTAAGATTACAACAACTAAATCTTAAAGGAATATTCTACATTATTAAATAAAATTTGCCATAAGTCCTCATGTATCTTACTGACATTTTGAGCAATATTTTGAGAAAAAAAGCAGTGAATATAATAGTTGGCATGTAATATGCTTAATAATAATGTATTAGTAAATATCTATTGAATGAATGTCCTGCTTTCTTCAAAAGAGAATGTTAATACAACTGATTTATCTGTTAATGATTGTTCTCTATAACTAATCATAGTTAGATGGCAGCATAGTTCTTGCCTCTTAGTCCAATTCATCACCAACTTTCAACTGGATAATAGTATCCAATTAGTCTTCCTGTTTCAACTTTTACTCCCTTTGGGACACTAGGTGTTCTATAATTCTTCAAATAATATGGGAATATAAGAACAATTTTATGCCAATAAATTCAACAAATTGGATGATGCACATAAATTTCTTGAAAGATACAAAATATAAAAACTCATTCAAGGGCACCTGGGTGGCTCAGGTTGATTAAGCTCCTGATTTCAGTTCAGGTAATGATCTCAGGATTGTGAGATTAAGCCTTTCATTGAGCTCCACACTGGGTGTGGATCCTGCTTAAGATTCTCTTTCTCCCTCTCCCTCTATACCCCCTGCCCAACTCACACTTGCACTCATGCTGTCTAAAGAAAAATAGACTTAAAAAGAAGGAATAACTTCAATAGTCTAATATCTACTTACTAGATGTTACATATTCAATATTTAGTGGGGAAGAAAACTAAACAGGAAGAAAACTCCAGGCCCCAATGGCTTCACTGATAAATTATACCAAACACATAAAAAACCAACAATTTCAATTCTGTACAAATCCTTCCAAATAAGTTAAAAATAAAGAATATTTCCAATTGATTCTATGTGGTCAGCATTAGCCTTATAATAAAACCAGAGGAATCAGGGCATTACAAGACAATAAAACTACAGATAAATATCTCTTGTAAGCATAGATGCAAAAACTCTGCATAATATTTCCTCAAATAGGATCCAATAATATAGAAACTTGGTCTAGCATTTGAAAAAATGTGGTACAAAAACCATTGAAAGTGATAGGTCTATTTTCTTAATTGCAGTGATGCTTTCACAGAACATACACATGTCAAAATACATCAGATTTACCCATTTTATATGTTATGTAGCTTGTTGTATGTCAGTTAAATCTCAAGTCTGTTAAAAAGTAAAATGACTGCACTAAGTGACTGTGTTTGGGGATAGTTTTGTTATCCCCAAACATAGCAAGGGGCAGTTAAAAAGTCTAATACTTATGCTCCCTTTCCCTTGAGTTGGGTAATTTTGAGCCTAAGCTCTACACTGACTCTTGGAGTTTCTCTAGGTGGTATTTTATTTGATAATAAACCCTTCTTTCCCTTTTTTAGTGGGTCAATTAGGCCTTTGCAATGCCCCAGTCAGTTAAGCTTTGTAAAATAGATTCTCATTAGGACAAGCTTTGTTAAGGAAAGCTGTAGGCATGTAGCAAAATGGTTGCTTTTCCCAATCCCTACTGGAAACACAAGGAGAGTTTTCTCTGATCCTCACAGTGAGAATCTAGTAGAGTTCCTGGAAGTAAAACCCAAGAACCTATTTGGTATTCCCTAAACTGGACCTTCTTAAAATTGTTAATGCTCAAATTAGTATACATTGGACCTCTTACAATTGATCAATTATATTTTAAAATGTTCCTACTCATACTGGCTCCAACTATAGGCTCTGCTTCCATGCTTCTGCTCCCAGTAAATTGTATTGCTTTGTTTCTGCCTTTTTCTCTTGTTTTGGGGGCAGGCAGAGTTTGTCCTGGCCTCTCAATACTGTGATATATGTATTAAGAGTTGTTGATGTTTGGTGTGTTCAGCTTTTCACTTGTTGTAATGACAGGAGTGACAAATTCCAAGTTTTTACATAGCAAAAAGAAAATCAGAAGTCTACCGTATTTTACGGAATACTCCATCCAATAACAGCAGATTATGCAATCTTCTCACACTCACGTGGAACCTTCAAGATAAACCACGTTCTGGACCATAAAATATATCTTAACAATTTAAAATAATCTCTTCCTCCCTTCTGCACTTTGTTTACTAGTTTTACCCAGATGTGGGGCTGGGCTTTTCAGCATCCATCTCCTAGCTGGGGGCTAGTAGCTGATCTGCTGGTTTCTGTCCAGCCTGTGTGGAAAGGAGGCCCACAGGCACTGGGAGCTAAAGTCTACAAAAATAATAGAAATTACACAAAGTTAATTCTCAGATTATAGTGGAAATAAAGTGATTCATTACCATTAGAACTGCCTTATAAGAAATGCTAAAGGGAATTGCTCAAGTTGAAATGAAAGGATGCTAAGTAACAACAATGAAAACATATATAAGTATAAAACCTACTGGTAAAGAGAAATATACAGTCTGGGTAGCTAGGATGGCAGCAGAGTAGGAGGACCCTGGGCTTGTCCTATCCCATGAATGCAGCTAGATAACTATCAAATCATTCTGAGTACCCAACAAATCAATCCGAGGGCTGACAAAATAAACTGCACAACTAGAGGAAGAGGTCCATCAACAAATGTAGGATGCATGGAGATGAGATGTAGCTTGGAGGAGAAATGGATCATAGGTGCTGCAGAGGGGAGGGAGCCCTGGTTGTGGAGAAAGGCAAGAGAGAGATCACAGGAGAGTACAGGAGACCTTTCAAAGAGAATACTTCTCCAAGGACACTGGCTGGGAAAATGAGATGGGTTAATTTTTGTGACTTTGAGCCCCAGCAGGAGTCAAAGTCTGCAATTTTAGAGGTCAGTGGATGCAGCTGTGGTAGAGACCTGACAGTACTGCCCTGCTCCTGGAGGGAAGGCAGGCAAGCAAACCCGGGACAGATGGCATGCATGACCTGAAGATTGCCTAAAGTGCACAGGGAGACTGTTCCCTCTTTCTGGAGCACATCTGTGAGAGAGGCATTCCCAGATATGCCTCTCCAGCAACAAAAGTGCCAACAGGCACCATTTCCCTACCCCACCCCTCAGTGTAGGCACAGAGACACCTGCTGAGGGCAGCTAACCCAACACTGACTATTTAGCTTGTTTGCTCCAAATCCCATGCCCATGCACTCTGGCAAGACTGCCCCTCTGGTCCAACCAGCATCTCTGTAAGTGCAGTGAGACCCTCCTCCAGAAGACCAGAACAGGTCCTTGTCACATCAGGTCCCTAAAATTAGGTGTTTTAAAAGTCAACAGACTTGTCTGGGATACAGCCCAAAGTACACTGTGCTGCTCCAGGCCACATGAAAACAGTGATCTGAAAAATACCTGGAATGCAGGAAGGGAAATAATTCACTCTAGTGGGAATGCTTCCATGAGAGCAGCAAGCAGAGTCCCCTCTCTGTGGACAAAGGAACTAGCTGGCACCATTTCCCTCCCCTACACCTCAGCAAAAAGCAACTTTAGTAATAGGACAGAACCAACCTTGTCTTCCTAAACTGCTTACACCAAGCCAGACCCCCCTGCATTCTGCTGGGACTCTAGCAAGTGTGCCTAAGGACCAGAACAGTGGACACCTTCACCAGAAGACCAGCAGCATACACATTTCCTGACAGTAGAGTTCTACAAATCTTCAGTTATAGTAATAGCATCAGGTCTCATTTAACAAGCAGACCAGAGCAGACCTAGTTAAAATTTGCCACACTCTGGTCAAGATCCAAACACTGCCCATTGCAGGCAAGGAGAACCTCTGCAGATGACTGACCTTAGTGATAGAGCAGCCAAAACATAGTAGCTGAATGCATGTAGCACACACCAGAGACCCGCCATGAAGCATCAGAACCTGGACACTAGGTGACCTCTTCTTCATAAGGGCATTACTCTCAGGAGGAGGAAGGATACTAGGCTTTTCTAATACAGATAAGACAGAGACATAGGAGATATCAGAAAGGGACACAGAACATAAAGACTTCTAACTCTGGGAAATGAACTAGGGGTGGTGGAAGGGGAGGAGGGCGGGGGGTGGGGGTGAATGGGTGACGGGCACAGAGGGGGACACTTGACAGGATGAGCACTGGGTGTTATTCTGTATGTTGGTAAATTGAACACCAATAAAAATTAATTTATAAAAAAAAGACAGAGACATAGACAAAATGTCAAGATGGAAGAATTCATACTAAAAGAAAGGACAAGAAAAGGCTATGGCAAGAGATCTAATCAAAACAGATATAAGTAATATGCATGATGAAAAATTTAAAACAACAATCATAATAATACTCATGGACTTGAGAAAACCATGGAAGACATCAGGGAGACCCTTATCAGAAATAAAAGAACTAAAAAACAATTAGACAGAAATATAATAACTGATATTTGAAACCAAATGGATGTAATACTACAAGGCTGAAAGAAGCAGAAGAATGAGTAAGTGATATAGAAGTTGCAATTCTGAAAAATAATAAAGCTAAATAAAAGAGAGAAAGAAAAACTATGGATTATAAGAGTAGACTCAGTGAACTCAGTGACTCCAGATAATATAATTACATTTATATCATAGTAGTCCCAGGAGAAAAAAAAAAAAGAGAGACAGAAGAGAGGCAGAATGTTTATTTGAGGAAATAATAGCTGAAAAGTTCCCTAATCTGGGGAAGGAAACAGACATTCAAGTCCAGAAGTCACAGAGAATACCCATCAAAGTTAACAAAAGTAGGCCAACACCAAGACATATAGTAGTTAAATTTGCAAAACATAGTGATAAAGAAAAAAATCCTAAAAGCAGAAAGAAAAAATAAGCCCCTAACTTACAATGGAAGACCCATAAAGTTAGTTTCAGATCTATCCACAGAAACTTGGCAGGCCAGAAGAAAGTGGCATGATATATTCAATGTGCTGGATGGGAAAAATCTGCAGCCAATAATACTCTATCCAGCAAGGCTGTGATTCAGAATAAAAGGAGAGATAAAGAGTTTCCTAAACAAACAAAAACTAAAGGAATTCACGACCACTAAACCAGACCTACAAAAAAATATTAAAGGGGACTCTTTGAATGGAGAGAAAGACTAAAAGTCACAAATAGCAGAAAGGAACAGAGAAAATCTCCACAAACAACAAAACAAGATATACAATGGCACTAAATACATATGTATCAATAATTACTCTGAACATAAATGGATTAATACTCCAATCAAAAGACATAGTGTGTCAGAATGGATTAAAAAAAAAACAAGACCCCCCCCAGAAAAAAGAACCATCTATATATATGAGCATACTGCCTACAAGAGTCTCATTTGGGACATAAAGTCATCTGCAGATTGAAAGTGAGGAGATGGAGAAATACTTATCATGCTAATGAACATCAGAAGAAAGCCAGGGTAGCAATGCTTATATCATACAAACTAGATTTTAAACCAAAGACTATAACAAGAGATGAAGAATGGCACTATATCAAAAAGAGAAGACTATTCAACAAGATTTAACAATTTTAAATATTTATGACCCCAGTTTGGGGGCACTCAAATATATAAAACAATAACAAAAATAAAGGAACTCATGGTAATAATACAATAATAGTAAGGACTTTAACACCTCACTTACAGCAATAGACAGATCATCTAAACAACGACAAAAAATCAACAAGGAAACAATGGCTTTGAAGGACACACTGGACCAGATGGAATTAACAAATATATTCAGAATATTTCATTCCAAAGCAACAGTCTATACATTCCTTTCAAGTGCTCATGGGACATTCTCCAGAATAAATCATATAGTAGGACACAAATCAGTCCTCAACAAAAAAAAAAAAAAAAAAAAAAAAAAAAAATCATACCATGCATATTTTTGGAATGCAATTCTATGAAACTAGAAGTCAACCACAAGAAAAAATTTGGAAAGATCACAAATATGTGGAGGCTAAATGACATGCTACTAAAGAATGAATGGGTCAACCAGGATATTAAAGAAGTAATTTTAAAAATACACAGAAACAAATGAATATGAACACACAATGGCCCAAAACTATTGGGATTCAGCAAAAGTGGTTCTAAGAAGGAAGTTTATAGCAATATAGGCCTAGCTTAAGAAGCAAGAAAAATATAAAATATGCAACTGAACCTTACACCTAAAGGAGTTAGAAAAAGAACAATAAAAAAAGCCTAAAGCCAGCAGCAGAAGAAAAATAAATGATTTAGGAACTAAAAAGAAAACAGTAGAAGAGATCAATGGAGCTCATCCTTTGAAATAATTAATAAAATTGATAAACTCCTAGCCAGACTTATCAAAAAGAACAGAGAAAGGACCCAAATAGATAAAATCATAAATGGGAGAGGAAAGAAGAACCAACACTACAGAAATCCAGACAATTATAAGAAAATATTATAAAAAATTATATGCCAACGAATCAGACAATCTGGAAGAAATGAATAAATTCTAGAAATATATAAACTACTAAAACTGAAACAAGAACAAATAGAAAACTTGAACAGATAAATAACCAGCAAAGAAATTGAATCAGTAATAAAAAATCTCCTAACAAACAAAAATCCGGGGACAGATGACTTCCCAGGGGAATTCTACCAAACATTTAAAGGATCAATACCTAGTCTTCTCAACCTATTCCAAAAAATAGAAAAGGGAAGAAAACTTCCAAACTCATTCTACAAGGCCGGCAGTACTCTGGTTTAAAAAACAGAAAAAGACCCCAATATCCCTGATGAACATGGATACAAAAATTCTCAACAAACTACTAACAAATCAAATCCAACAATACATTAAAGGAATCATTTACAATGATCAGGTGGGATTTATTTCCTGGGCTTCAAGGTGGTTCAATATTCACAAATCAATGTGATTTATATACACCACATTAATAAAAGTTAGAAAGGAAACATATGATCCTCTCAATAAATGCAGAAAGAAAATTTGACAAAGTATAGCATCCATTCATGATAAAAACAAATTATGGATAGAGGTAATATACCTCAACATAATAAAGACCATACATGAAAAAAACCACAGGTAATATCATCCTCAATGGGAAAAAACAGATTTTACTCTCAGGTCAGGAACAAGACAAGGATGTCCACTCTCACCATTATTATTTAACATGATACTAGAAGTCTTAGTCTCAGCAATCAGCAAAAAATATCCAAATTGACAAGGAAGAAGTCAAACTGTCACTATTTGCAGATGATAGCATACTCTATATAGAAAACCCAAAAGACTCCACCAAAAAATTGCTAAAATGACACACAAACTCAATAAAGTCACAGGATACAAAATCAAATACAGAAATATGTTTCATTTCTTTACACAAATAAGGAAGCAGCAGAAAGAGAAATCAAGAAATTGATTCTATTTATAATTGAAAAAAATAAGATACTTAGGAATCAATCTAATCAAAGAGGTAAAAGATATGTACTCTGAAAACTATAGAACAGTGATGAAAGACATTGAAGATTACACAAAGAGATGGAAAGACATTCCATGCTCATGGATTGGAAGAGGAAATATTGTTAAAATGTCTGTACTACCCAAAGCAATCTATCCACTGAATGCAACTCCTATCAAAATACCACTAGCATTTGCCACAAAGCTAGAACTTACAGTCCTAAAATTTGTATGGAACCACAAAAGATCCTGAATAGTTCAAGCAATCTTGAAAAAGAAAAGCAAAGCTGGAAGCATCACAATTCTCAAATTCAAGTTATATTACTTGAAGCTGTAGTGATCAAGAGAGAATTGTACTGGCACAAAAATACATACATACATACATCAATGGAACAGAATAGAAAACCCAGAAATAAACCCAAAACTATATGGCCAATTGCTCTTCCACAAAGCAGGAAAGAATATGCAATGTGAAAAAGACAGTCTCTTCAACAAATGATGTTGGGAAAACAGGACAGTAGCATGCAAAAGAATGAAACTGGACCACATTTTTACACCATCCACAAAAATAAATTCAAAATGCATTAAAGGGCTAAATGTGAGACAGGAAACCATCAAAATCCTAGAGAATAACACAGGCAGTAACCTCGTTGATATAAACCATAGCAACTTCTTACTAGATCTGTGTCCTGAGGCAAAAGAAATAGAAGCAAAAATAAACTATTTGGACTACATAAAAATAAAATGTTTCTGCAGATAAGAAAATAATCAACAAAATTAGAAGGCAATCTACTGAATGGGAAAAAATGTTTGCAATTATATATCTGATAAAGGGTTAGTATCCAAAATATGTAAAGATCTGATACAACTCAATACCCTAAAACTAAATAATTCAATTTTTAAAAAAGTCATGGGTAAAAGACAAAGACGTTTCTCCAAAGGAGACATCCCAATGGCCAACAGACACATGAAAAGATGTTCAATATCATTCATCATCAGGGAATTCAAATAAAAACTACACTGAGCTATCACCTCACACCATTCAGAATGGCTAAAATTAACAACACAGGAAACAATAGGTGTTGGTAATGATGTGGAGAAAGGGGAATCTTCTTACACTGTTGGTGGAAATGCAAACTCATGCAGCCACTCTGAAAAACAGTATGGTGTTCCTCAAAAAGCTAAAAATGGAACTACCCTAAGATTTAGTAGCATTTGAAATCTTGCCTTTTGCAACAATGTGTCTGGAGCTGGAGAATATTACACTAAGGATAAAAATTAATTAGAGAAAGATAAATACCATATGATTTCACTCATGTGGAATTTCAAAAACAAAACAAATGAACATAGCAGGGATAAAAGAGACAAAGGCAAACCATGAAATAGACTCTTAACTATAAAGAACAAACAGGGTTATGGGAAGCCAGGTAGGTGGGGTGATTGGGTAAATAGGTGATGACTATTGAAGAGGGCACTTCTTGAGGTTCCTGGTTGGCTCAGTTAGTTGAGCATCCAACTCTTGAATTCAACTCACATCATGATCTCAGTGTCATGATCACAGGATCATGAGATTGAGCTGCACGTTGGGTCTCATGTTCAGCAAGGGGTCTCCTTGGGATTGTCTCCCTCCCTCTTCTTCTGCCCCCTCCTACCTGCTTCTCTATCTCAAATAAATAATAAATCTATAAAAATTAAAGAATGCACTTTTTGTGATGAGCACTGGGTGTGGTATGTAAGTGGTAAATCAGTAAATTCTACACCTGAAATTAATAATACACTGTATGTTAACTAACTGGAATTTTAATACAAACTTTAGAGAAAGAGAAATATATAGTTAAATTCAGATTATACCAGTACTGCCATGATAGTGGATAAATTAATTTTATCCTATTTATAAAGGTTGAAAAAAATAATATTTAAAGTAATAATACAATAAATTTTTAATGATGCATAATATAAAAATATATAAAGTGTGATACCACTGACATAAAATTTGGGAGGAGGAGAAGGAAAAGTTTAGAGTTTTTGTTTGTGATTAAAGGTAAATTGTTGTCAGCTTAAAATAGACCATTCTATATACACAATGTTTTATTTAAGCTTCACTATAACAACAAAGAAAAGTGTATGATAAATAGAGAGGAATCAAAGAATACATTTGGAAAACAAAAACAAAAACATGAAGACAGTATGAGAGGAAGAAATGAATAAAGGAACTTTTAAAGAAAACAATTAATGAAATGGTAGTTTTTTCTTACCTGTCAGTAATGACTATGAATCAAAATGAACTAAATTTTTGGGGATCCCTGGGTGGCTCAGTGGTTGAGCGCCTGCCTTCTGCCCAGGGCATGATCCCGGAGACCCGGGATCGGGCTCCACATCGGGCTCCCTGCATGGAGCCTGCTTCTCGCTCTGCCTGTGTCTCTGCTTCTCTCTCTCTCTATCTCTCTCTCTCTCTGTATCTCTCATGAATAAATAAATAAAATCTTTTAAAAAAATGAACTAAATTTTCAATCAAAAGGCACAAACTGGCTGACTGTGGGAAAAAAACAAGATTCAACAATATGCTGCCTAAGAGAGATTCACTTTCATGTTCAGGGCATGCATATGTTGAAAGTAAGGAGATGAAGACTTTCCAGGAAATGGTAACCGCAAGAGAACAAGGGTAGCTATACTTATTTCAGATAAATTAGACTTTCCCTCAAAATCAGTTACAAAAGACAAAGAGGGACACTTCATAGTATTAAAGGAGTCAATTCAACAGAAAGATATAGCAAATGTAAATATACACATGCCCAGCATTGGAACACCTAAATATTTAAAGTGAACATTAACAGTCTTGAAGGGAGAAATGGACAGCAATAAAATAAATAGTAGGACAATTCAATATGCTACTTTCAACACTGCATAAGTAATCCAGACAGAAAATTAGTAAGAAAGGAGTAGATATACCCTAAAACATCTAATATTTAATGTAATGATTACCAAAATTGCAATGGCATTTTTTACACAAATAGAAAAAATAATTACAAGATCCATAAGGAACCAAAAAAGATCCCAAAGAGCTAAAGCAATCTTGAGAAACAAAACAAAACAAAACAAAAACAAAAAGCCAGAGATATCACACTTCCTGGTTTTAAACTATAGTCCAAAGCTTTACAATCAAAATCATATGGTACTGACATAAAAAAATAGATATATCAATCAATAGAATAGAATAGAGAACCCAGAAATAAATCCATGTTTATATAGTTAACTGATTTTTGACAAGGAAGCTGTGAATACTCAATGGGGAAACAATAATTTCCCAGTTCTGGAAAAAGTAGATATTCACATGCAAAAGTATAGAATTGGACCCCTATTGTATACCACTCATCAAAATTAACTTGAAATGGAGCAAAGACTTAAATGTAAGATCTGAAACTATAAAATTCCTAGAAGAAAACACAGGGAGAAAAAAAAAAAAACCTCAGCACTGGTCTTTGCAATGATTTTTTGGATATAACACCAAAAGCAAAAGCTAAAATCAACAACTGGGACTACATCAAATTTAAAAGCTTCTGCACAACAAAAGAAACAATTAACAGAACACAGAGGCAACCTACAGAATGTGAGAAAATATTTGCAAACCACATATCTCCTATAGAGTTAATATCCAAAATATATAAAGAACTCAAACAACTAAATAGCAATAATAATAATAAAAAAATAATAATAATAATAATAATAATATTTTAATGGGCAGAAAGCTTGAATAGACATTTTTTTGAAAAGATGCTCAACACCACTATTCACCAGGGACATGCAAATGAGTATTACAATGATATATCACTTCAACATTATCAAACGATATGATATTCTCTTTATAACTTTTGTCAACATTTAACTTTTTAAAAAATTTTATTTTTTTTTTAATTCATGATAGACATAGAGAGAGAGGCAGAGACACAGGCAGAGGGAGAAGCAGGCTCCACGCCAGGAGACCAATGGGGAACTTGATCCTGGGACTCCAGGATCACACCCTGGGCCAAAGGCAGGCACCAAACTGCTGAGACACCCAGGGATCCCCAACATTTAACTTTTAAAAATATTCTGAGACCTGTAGCTCTACTTTATTTAACTATATAATTTTACATTTTATAAGTGTATTGTAACTTATTTATCCATTTGTCTACTGACAATTATTCCTCCACATACACTTTTTAAAAATTTTAAACATTACCACTATGAACACATTTTTCTTTTTTTTAAAGATTTTTATTTATTTATTCATTCATGAGAGACAAAGAGAGAGAAAGAGACACAAACAGAGGGAGAAGCAGGCTCCCCATATGAGCCTGATGCAGAACTCAATCCCAGGACCCAGGATTATGCCCTGAGCTGAAGGCAGGAGCTTAACCGCTGAGCCACCCAGGCGTCCCTTGAACACATTTCCTATGTACTATGTTAGAGATTTTCTGCAAGTTGAATTACTGCAATATTTGTGCTTGGTATTAAAATACCATTTTAATTAATCTTATGGCCTCCTGTTCATTTATTTGTTTGTTTATTTGTTTTAAGTAGGTTCCATGTCCACTGTGGAGCCCCATGCAAGACTTGAATTCACAACTCTGAGATCAAGACCTGAGACAAGATCAAGAGCCAGATGCTTTACCAATTGAGCCACCCAGTCACCCCAATCTTATGGCACGTTAATTTGTATTTCTCTGAAAAGTAGTGAAATCCTTTATTTATTTCCTACCCAAATTTCTTCTTCCATGACTTTATATTATTTATTCTGTTCTTTTTACTTTCTTAGTATTGATTTTAAGTATTTTTATACATTTATATATTAATCTTATGTCACTTATTTTACTGCAAGTATCTTCCACCTGTGTTTTCTTTACTTTGCCTGATGATTTTAATGATTATTCTGTGTTTGAAAAAGTCTTCCATTCAGTAGGTAATATTCATTGGAAAGCAAAAGTGGAGTTGTTTCTCTGAGTCTGCCCTACAGAAGAGTAAATACACATCTTTGATAATAGATTGACCATATTCTGACCAGTAGAAAGCACTCAGCAATTTCTCTAATCGAACTCAAATTTCCTAATTTTCCAACTTGGTTACCCAGATTTGAGACAATGTTAAATCAACCATACTTCATTGTTCTTAGTAAACAAAACATTTGCCACTTTTCTTTTGCTTTTTCTTTTATTAGCTGCAGCAGATGAAATAATTATTTATCCTCCTCAAATAAATGCATTCTGTCTATCTTCAGTGAAATTTCTGGTAGTCCTTAAGGAAGGTATATTATCTTTGAATGATACTCCTGTGGGCATTCTCACATACAGCTTCCTCCTAGAAGACTCAGGCATAAACGGCTATTTGCCCCATCCAGTAAACTATTTTTCAACTATTTTGCCAAGTGGTTTTCCAAGTATGGCTATACTCAGGTGCTAAGATTTTTTTTTCTATTAATCTACAAGTAATCACATGAAAATAGATATTAAAGGTTTTGCCTATTTTGTTGCCTTCAATATTACTAACTGTGTCATTTAAATTAGACAAGTCATTTAACTTTCTAAATCGTTTTTCTTACCTCAAAAAGCCTGTGAAATATTTCTTCTAGACCAAAGCCTACTTAATGCCTGGACCTTCAAATTGGATCCAAAAACCAGTCTTCTCAAGGAGCAACAGCTCTAAGAAATTATTTCAGCTTTATACACTAAAGAAAATCCTCAAAAGGAGCAGTTATGATCCCAGCAATCATATTTAGCCACACAGAACACATGTACACTATGTGATGATGTGCTATTTTACAAAGAAATGGGACCCCTGGGAAAATAAGTTAGTGGGTTATTTGAAGTAGTGGAAATAATCTGAATGAGAGCTTAAATTTAAAAGAAAAAATTGCTCAATTGCTCAGCATTCTAAAGAGGAGAATTATGTGGAATGAAACAAACAAACAGAAAATGTAGGGAGATGCCCAGGAATTCAAGGACTAGTTATTGCTAGAATGAGTGGTGATAAAATTACCTACATTAGCACAAGAAAGAGGTGCATTAGAAGTGTTGGGGTTAGAATACTATGACCTGGAAAGCATGAATCCTTGATATAAAACATAAAAGAATGTATGAGGTTATACCAGTTGTGGTGCCTGTGAGAAAGTGCATGATATGCATTTGACAAAATCATTTCCCAGGTTTTCCCAATATATGCCCAACCATCCAAATATTTTGTGACTTACTGCAGTCTTTCCTAAGGAATTTGACAGCCTTGTTGAGAATGTACGCTGGAACTGCATGAAACTGCTGGGGGACACTTTAGAAGACCATGCAAAGAGTGTGCCTCAAAGTATTGCGAACGATGCCAAAGGGCAAAGGAGGAGTATAACAAAGAAATGATCAGAGTGCTTCCATGAACAAAAGCTTCTTAAGTGCCAAAGTGAGTGGGCAGAGGTGCTTAGATGTTGACAAGCCAATGCTGGAAGCTAATAAAAGGAGGCTGTTAGAAAAATCTATTTTCCTAAGTATTTCTTTCTGGAAAATATTTCCACTGGAGTTAAAATTTGTGGACTGTGTTAGCAGTAGGATTCTTAAGCATCGGCAGTCAAGTGAACAGACGGGACACAACTTTAATCAGGTTATATAGAAGAAATGTTTTAAAGATGCACTGAAGCACAAATTCAAATGACACAGCACAACTGCGTGCTGTAGGAGAGCAACAGCTGGAGCCAGGCCTCCTGACAGTTACTTATGGTTCCTGTCAAGTAGTGCTATCAGACAAATTTGATTTGTTGCAGTTAAATGATAGTGTCAAGAAGAAAGCAAAGGTGGCTCGTAAGCTAACAAGGCTGAAGGCAAAGTTCATTCAGAAGCAAAGCTGATTTTATTCTTTTGCATGGTCACTCCCTTTATATAAACGTCCTGAAATATTTCACCTTTGTTAAGCTACATCTATCCTCTATTTAGATTTCTTTCATGAATAAAAATGACTTAATTTATATAAATGACTAGCACTAATCCCTGCCGCCTCACTTTTTCAACTGATCCACCTTGAACATGGTTTATGAGACGGCCCATCTACTGTTTGAATTCTCCTGTGCTCCAGTTACTCCAAACAAGAGATCACAAGGCATTTCTACAGGAGTAGGAATTGAGGTGTCCTTTCTTGCACTGCAATAAAGCATTTTGTGCTTTACATTTTTAAATGGTCTATAATAATTATGTATATTTCTCTAAGTAAACATTTGAAAATACAGTATCTTAAGGATTCTGCAAGCAACCTGTCCAAACAGAAAGAGATGTATTCTCTGTACGTTTATATTGCATAATTTACACAAATCATATCCATTATAGTGAAGGAGATGCATTTGCATGCAATGTCTCAGCAGTCCACATTCTTATATAAGCCAAGGATTTATTTCTGATTGTCTAGGCCAGTGTCTGACCATTAAAAACTCTCGAGATGGTGCTATGTTTGATTTATGGTAACTCTGCCTCCAAAAAAGCCTTCATCAATTCTCAATAAAGCATTCAGAGTGATATTTTCAAAAGTTAAGTCAGAAGATTTTATTGTTCTACTCAGAATCTGGCAACCTATGGCCTCTATCTCATTCACTTATAAGGCTTCATCCAATCTTGTCCTCAATTATTTCTCTGAATTCAACTCTTGTTATTCTCACGCCTTCCATTCTAACTATACTGGCTTCCCCAGTGTTACTGCATTGCACACCTTACATACTCCTGCCTGGGGACGTTTGACTTCTTCTCCCCTTCACTAGAATGCTTCATTCCAGGTATTTGCCATGTCTTGTTCTGTTACTTTTCCTTCAAATTTATCCTCTAATAGCACCTTCATGGTTCAGTCTTCTCTAATCATACTATTTAAAATTATAGCCCTCATCCCCACCTCACACTTGTCCATTTTATTTTTATCTTATTTTCCTCTACTGCATTTAACAACTCCTGGCTTTTTTTTTTTAAGATTTTATTTATTCATGAGAGACATGCAAAGAGAGGCAGAGACACAGGCAGTGGGAAAAGCAGGCTCCATGCAGGAAGCCCGATGTGGGACTCCAGGATCACACTCTGAGCTGGAGGCAGATGCTTAACTGCTGAGCCACCCAGACATCCCAGGACAATTCTTTATTTAAGTTTTATCTAAAAGACCAGTGATAGTACAGACATATGTTTTATCAGCCCCACAAATAAGAAGAGTCAAGCTTTCAACAACATAACTTTATTCCAAGGACACCGATACACAGTATTTTCTTAGGTAACATAGTAAAAATGGCATGATTTCAAACAATATTCATGACTAGAGAGTATTTAAAATATTATAAGAATTGGGGGGTTGTTATTTATTCGTTTTTAATGTGACAAATATGTCAGATAAACACGTGACTTGCAAATTAAATTTCCAAAATTGACAGATATTGGAGGCAGGTAATGAGTACTTCAGAATTTGTGTTCACTGTACTACTTGGCTGATAAAGATGTTTCTTTGTAGCCAGACATGAATCATACAGAATTGGCTATTTTATGACTTATACGTCTAGCTGTAGATTGGCAGCCCAGTGCCTCAGTGCCCTTGATGGAAGGGCAAAGCATTGCCACATGCATAGCTGTATTTAAGTGGGACTAGAAAGGTAACCCTCATCGACATTAATTCTTTTAATCATCTTTGACCTAGGCAACTATTGCACAAGGCAGCAATTCTATAAACAGGGATTCCTATCGTGATTGCTGGTGAGACCACTTTGATCAGATCATGTGGCTTAAGAGCTACATTCCCTCAAGCCAGAATTCATGCTGCCAGCAAAGAAACACAACGTATGGTGTTTCAATCCTATTGAACTTAACTAGTTGTTGTTGAATAGAAGACGGAAATGTCTTAAATCAACTATGGGTACAATTCTGGGGAGAAAAAAAAACAATTTAGTTTAAAGGCCTAGAAATATTCTAAAGATTTTCTATTAAAGTCAGTTGAAGCACAACTGAATGCTTTCTGTTACAGTATTTCAGATAACAGACATTCTAGCTCTTTCAGCAACCATAAAAGATCCGATGACACATAAAAACCTAGATTGCAGAGCCACTGATTCTTAGTATTTACAAAGTGCAGCTTAGATGCTTAGAATCAACAAGAGTGATGCCTCTCATCTCTAGGACACACAGATTTACTGTTTTATATTCCATAGTAAGAAACACATATTCTTAAGCTACAAAATATATGTAACTTTTATGTACATAGATTTAATATACAATACAGTATACCCTTTATAATCCCATGTTTCAATGTCAAATAGTTTGCTTTTTTATATTGCTCCTGGTTTCTTTTATATTTTGATCTATGTTAAAAATATTAAAGCAAACTTATTTATGAAGGCACATCACAATGATAGGGGTCTAAAGATTAAATGAAGTAGGCATGCATAAATTTGTCAGCACCTATAAAATACCTACTTTGATCTGTAAAGTATAGATATAAGAGGAAATGTGGTAAAAGGAGAATGTCCTGGACTTTGAAACAGACAAGTATGGGGTCATATTCTCTATTTGGAATCTTTGCCACCTCAGGTAAGTTACTTAAACTGTCTGTCTGCCTCATCAATCAGTTGTTCACAAAGGGATATACCTGCAGGTGAGGCAGCTCTCTTTAGATGTGAGCAATTTCTGAGGAGAGAGGTGACCCCCAATCTTCAGCAGGCAACACTCAGTATAAAAAGCGGGATGGATACTTCTGTTCTGAAGGAAGAGCTAAGAAAAGTACCACAGTACTGTGATTGTCAATGATTTTGTTAATTCTCTATTTCCCAAACCAAATATTTCACCCCGAAATTATAAGCTTCTCCTGCCTAAATCTTGGAGATCACATCTGTAACAAAAATTGTCCTCCTTTATTGTTGTTATTCTACACTATTTTCTAATCATTGACTTCTTGCATAAATAATATAATAAAGGAGAGCAACAGTAGCGGAGCAGTTAAGAGTGTGGAATTTGGATCTAAATCATTTTGGATCCATGCCTTAGCTCCACCAATTATCAGCCATGGGAAATTAGTGAAAATTTATCTCTCTATGCCTTGGTTTCCTAATCCACGAAGTGGTGATGGTAATAGTACTTCATGGGTGGTGAGGATTTGTTATGTTGACCAGCATAAGAAAAGCTCTTATCAGCACCTGGCAAAAAATAATCATTATGTATCAGCTTTTATTACTATTTTATTTATGTAGTCATGACTCAATATTTATTACCACATTTTGCATGTTTTACTGTAATAGAAGAAAATGAATTCAAACTCCACCATTGTCATTGAGTTTTATAACATTCAAACCCTTCCCAGAATTACTTTGTTACATGAAAAATGGTGGTTGGAGCAGGGTGGAGAACACCATTCTGCCTTTACGAGTTGATTTTGAAAACCATGTAAGATAATACATGTGAAAACACTCCATCCCACCGCAGAGAAATTTTATTTAAAAGTTCCTAATATGCCAGCCTTCCTCATTTCCCAGATCTTTGGCATACAAGCTGTTCTGCCTAGAGTTTTTCCTTGTCTCTTTTCCATTTTTTGACTTTTACCTGCCTCTTAAGCTTCAGGTTCCTCCTTCTCTATTGAGATTTTTGTGGCACCTCAGAGCTCCTGTGACACCTGTAACTAACAATAGCATCACTTTCATCCCACTTTTTTTGTAACTGTCTGTTTTCTTGGGCGCTTTTATTGTCGTTTTTTAGCTGATCTGACCAAGGCTGTTCTGAAGAAAGGCTGTATTCATTGCTCTGGTGTCCCCATGCCTAGCTCAGAATCTGGATATCTTACTGAGTAGAGCAGGACAGGATGGGACAGACTGGGATGGGAGGGGTTTATGGAGTGAAACAAATCTTCCACAAAGAGTTGGATCTTGGGAAATGATTTAAGATAACTGACAAAATACTCATTTCTACTTTACAAGTAGAAATTCATCTCAGTATTCTGCCAAAATTATCAAACCAATTTTTCCTAGATTGAATTTCTCGACACTACTTTGAAATTATTTCTATGGTTTGTCTCAGTAGCTCAATAGGGATCTAGGCAAATCCCCCTTTGTATCTCTAATGACCTTCTTTCAAAGTATGATCACTGTGCAGGTGATTTTTGAATGTTTATTAACATGACAAAAAATACTTATAAGTAGGAAGAAGACAACCTGAAGTGACTTAGTGCTATATATAAATGATGTCTCCGTAGCTGGAAGTACAAACAGACACACCCCAAAGATGATAATGTCAATGAAGATTAAAGTTCATATTTTAATATGTAGTTGTAAGGGCAACTGGACAATTTTGGCAGATCTTTTATTCCTTACATTGCATTCCTGTTTGTAGTTGGAACTGTGGAATTTTGTCCACCTCATTTTTCTGAAGACCGTAACAGAGAGAAAATAGGAGAGTATGATGCAGAAGTGTTATCAATGTCTCAAAATTAAGGAACCATCAGCATACTTAAAAATAAGGATTATTCAATTAGTATTTGTTAGCAATGGAAAATAAATTGTTTTTAAACTAGACGCTGTTTGTATTATAAGATGTCTGTCTCATCCTTTTGGGCTATTTTTCCTCCCAATTTTATGGTGGCCTTTTTGGGGGATCTGGCTACTACTACTGCATCATTTAATTAGTAACACTTTTAACATTACATCCACTGTAAAAAAGAAGATTGAAATATGATAACAGGAGTTGCAAAAAACTAATGGACCAAATTATGAAGAATAATGCCTTCTTTGCCTTTCTTATGCCTTTCGTTGACTTTGCAGAATGAAGAACAGTGCTGCTGGGTCAAGTGAAGTTTCACATGCAAGGTTTGGCAAGATTCATTCCCATTTAAACCTTCATTAAACCCCCAAAGTTAGCTATGCTCTTCTAGATACCAGTGGTTTATGCTTTAATAAGTAAGAGTAGCAATACTGCTTAGTGACCCACACATATTTTCGCAAGAATATAGGGATAATGATGTTGCCCCTTACTTTCAGTGATGTGAAGTTCACTCTCAATTATCTAGGAGTGATTGTCCATTTTGCTCATTATTTCTAACCTTTACTTCTTCCTTTTCCCCTGTCTTAATATTTTTGGACTTTGCATTGTGGCAGCAGAAAATGAAGAGGAAAAAATGATGAAATACAGAACACAAATGAATATCGTGTTGTCATTTCTACGTTTTTAAAAATAATTACATCAATTTTTGATCACTTGGCTTGTCTTTGTGGAATTTTCTTTGCATTGTCACCAAAGGAAATGGCTAAGTAAATTAACAGGATGGATTCCAAAGGAAACAATTAAAAATACCGAGTAGGAGAAAGTTATAATAATCATAGCACATTAATTATTTACATTATATGTATGAAACAATGGATTTCTAATAATTACAAATTAGATATGTATCAATTAAAGTCACTCCCTATAGAGTCTCTATGTGAAATCATTTATTAGACTAATTTAAGTTTCTATATATAGCCAGAATCAATTAAATTTATATATTCTATAATTATGACATGTTCCTGTTTTATATTTGAATTCATTTCCAATTATTTTGAATTTATCATGTGTTCTTTTATTTTTTCCAATACAATTTAAACACGTCAACTATTCAGTGACTATCCTTTATCCATGTATAGCATGAAGACAATTCCTTTTTCTCTCTTACACCAAAACATACTGCATACTGGGGCAAAGCTGAATTCCCCAAAAAACATTTTTTCAAAATTATGAAATCATTTTGTTGTATACCTGAAACTAATATAACATCGTGTGTCTACTATACTCAAACTAAAAAATAATGGGAAAGAAAAAGTCATATACATTTCAGTTTCACAGATCAATATAATCTGGTCACAACATTTCTGTTAAACCATGCTTGCCACTCTTCTCCAGTTTCTATACTCTGTGCTATTTAGATAATTTTCCTCGCTTTCTCACAAATATACCATGAAGTTTTAAAATCCATTTTCTGATAGAGTTTTTTTTTTAATCATCAGTAATGTATGTGCTTCAATTCTGTGTCTCTCCTCAGGAAGTACAGGTACTATGAAGTCATACAGAATTAGTTTTATATAATAGTCATTGTAATAAAAATTTATGAAAGCAATAGAAAGTAAACATATAGTAATTACAATGTGTAGTGTTTTTTTATGTTATCCCATTTAGTTCACAATAACCCTATTATGAAGTACATATTACTGTAATTATGCAGATTTACTTCCCTAGAAATTAAGGCCTAGAGGTTGACAGAGCTTGCCCAAGGTCACGAATCTGGTAAGTGAAGGATGTTGGGATCTTAACACAGACGGCCTGTTCCAGCATCCACTCTTTGAATGAGAAATTTATGCTCTCTTTATCACTTATTTGCTTGTGACTTTCTGTCAGTGACATAACCTCTCTGATTCTTTATTCCTTCCTTTTTGATGTGAATTTGTATTTGTTTATGTGCATCATTCATAGCAGCCATTCTCCAAGGAACACCAGGAAGTGGTATATAGAAACTACGATTTATGGGCTATGTAGTAGGATCAAAATAACAGAGTTTTACTTCCAAGTGCCCTTAGGACATAGAGCTAGAAAATACAACATGTGCATACATCTATATCTGCTTCTAGATCTAGCAATTATATTACAATCTGCAAGTTTATACTGATGCCCTCACTGTGTGTCACACAACAGAGTTTGTTCTAGTTCTCTCCCTTTCCATTTTTGTATCTTCTTTCTCCAACGTTTGTGAATCCCAATTTAAGTGTTTGTTGACCTACGAGTAGTTTGTGAAGACTGATGTATAATTAAATTTTATTCAAATAGCAATGAGATTACTATCTGTTTTGACCTGGTATGATTAATTTCATATTTGGGAAAAGGTAATCTTTTAGATTGCTTTTGAATATTTTCTGCTGCATTTTAGATTTGTGCTAGTTTTTGGTCAACATGACTACATGATAATTACACTATTATTAGATTTAAATTAAAATTGAAAATGCAAGAATAATGTGCATAAAGCAAGATGTTGAGGGCATGTTAAATATTTGAGCTTAATTCTGGAATTTTTCTTGGTAGGTGGAAGAAGAGAGCATTGCAGCCAAATGTATTTTCCTTTTTTTTTTCTTTGGTTTTAGTTTAAATTCCAGTGAGTTAACATACAGTGTAATATTAGTTACAGTTGTACAATTGAGTGATTCAAATGTATTTTCCAACATGTCTTTAAATATGTTATTCCTGGGCAGCCCGGGTGGCTCAGTGGTTTAGCGCCGCCTTCAGCCCAGGGCCTGATCCTGGAGACCCGGGATCGAATCCCACGTCAGGCTCCCGGTGCAGGGAGCCTGCTTCTCCCGCTGCCTGTGTCTCTGCCTCTCTCTCTCCCTCTCTGTGTGTCTGTCATGAATAAATAAATAAAATATTTAAAAAGAAATGTTATTTCTAATTCTCATGCTTAATTAGGATCAGATAAATGTCTAGTAGGTTTTATAGACCTGGAGCCTACATATGAGCCATAGACCTTTGAGAATCATAGTAGAACACATATGTGATCCGTGTTTGAAATACAATGAGACAATTTCAATTAGGCCCATTAGATAGAAATGAGCCATTAACATATGTCCCTCTGTTAACCGTGTGACCTAAGGTTTTTCCAACTTCAGCCTGGTTCTCAAGGGTCTTAAATGTAGAGATTATTAAATTTAAACAACCTCAGATACAATCCAACCTTAACTAATGGAATTTAGCAAATGGTTGCAGCATATAGAACTGGGCACCTGATAAGAGCAGATTTATGGTTGGAATGGCAAAGGTCTCTTTTTTTTTTTTTTTTTTTCTGGATATTCTTGTCTAACACAGAGGGAATAGGTTTTATGATGTGCTGGTTAAGGCCTGAGGTTTTCCTAGTAATCCTGTCCTACATGGACTGGTGGCTCAACCGGCTCAAACAGTTTGAGAATCATAGTAGAACACATATGTGATCCGTGTTTGAAATACAATGAGACAATTTCAATTAGGCCCATTAGATAGAAATGAGCCATTAACATATGTCCCTCTGTTAACCGTGTGACCTAAGGTTTTTCCAACTTCAGCCTGGTTCTCAAGGGTCTTAAATGTAGAGATTATTAAATTTAAACAACCTCAGATACAATCCAACCTTAACTAATGGAATTTAGCAAATGGTTGCAGCATATAGAACTGGGCACCTGATAAGAGCAGATTTATGGTTGGAATGGCAAAGGTCTCTTTTTTTTTTTTTTTTTTCTGGATATTCTTGTCTAACATAGAGGGAATAGGTTTTATGATGTGCTGGTTAAGGCCTGAGGTTTTCCTAGTAATCCTGTCCTACATGGACTGGTGGCTCAACCGGCTCAAACAGTTTGAGGATTCTGGCTTGATCATGTGAGGAACTATTTAAAGTTGTGTGTGTGTGTGTGTGTGTGTGTGTGTGTGTGTGTTTTCCAGGCTGCTCCCCCGAAGCTAAGATTCTTGATACATACTTGGCAGTTCAGCTAGAGATTCTAAAAATTAAGGGTCCAAAGGCTGTCTCTTAGCCCTTAGATGCTTGTCTGAATTCTACTCCTTTTGCTGTTCTGTATGTTTCACATTGAAATAAAATCTACAGGGATCCCTGGGTGGCGCAGCGGTTTGGCGCCTGCATTTGGCCCAGGGTGCGATCCTGGAGACCCGGGATCGAATCCCATGTCGGGCTCCCGGTGCATGGAGCCTGCTTCTCCCTCTGCCTGTGTCTCTGCCTCTCTCTCTCTCTCTCTCTCTCTCTCTGTGACTATCATAAGTAAATAAAAATTAAAAAAAAATTAAAATAAATAAATAAATAAAATCTACATACGAGCATACTCTATGGACTCTGCTAGGTCTGTCAAATATCCAAAGGGGGGAAACAATGCAGCATCACACCAAATATTCCAAATAATATTGGAATATTATTTCAGGCAGCCCTAATACGGATTTAAGTTGTGAAAGGGTTAGTAAGCAACTCCACCCTAGTTGAATGAAATTCCAAAAAATAAGACCCAATATTGAATAGGTAATTCAGAACACACCAAACACATGGCTCTATACATCACTGAAGGTGTAAATCTTTGTAAGATTCAATGATATATTCTGATCTCGCTGAAAGAAAATCTTGCATGATCTTCATTCTATGTTTTAACTGGGAAAAGTTGTAGTGTCCATATGATGCTTAATTCTTCCTCTGTATCCTGCAGAAGGAAAATTGACCCCTGTAGGGAATATTTGGTTCAGGTTTGATTTTGGTAAATGGAATAAAAATTTATCTCTAGAGTTTCTCTTATTTGTTGTTTCACACCAATGTGCCAATTGTAGTTGGTCTAGGCATGTTCTTAGAAAGGAAATGATCCAGAGGTCAAATTCCACCTCTAACACCAGCTAAATGATCTTTTGTTACATTATAGTCATTACCTATAAAGTGAGAACAATAACACTACTTCCCTTGTGGAGTTTTGTGCATAAATAAGACAATGCCTTAGAAACCATTAATATAGTGCTGGCTTATAGGTGTTAATAATTGTGGGCTTATTTGCTATTTCTAGTCACATGCTTAGACATTTAAATATTCCCCACAAAGTTTGACTAGACAAAAGCAATTGAGCATTAAGTTAATTCTAAGAAGATATAGTCTATGTGCTTAGACTATCTAGTCCATAAATTGTATTTAACTGATAAATTTAACATATGTAGAACCATCAAATTCCAGCTATGTCTAAAATTACCACTGCTTGCATTAAAAATCAATGGGACTGAGACCAACCTTGTGTGTGGTCTCAGAAAATACTCTTATGACCATCCAGTTTCTCTTTTTATTTACTTATTTATGAAGGCATTACTATGCTTTTTTCTGGATATTATACAGTAAAATATAGTGATCCTAGTCCCAGGAAGACATTATTGGTTGCTCTTTCTGAATGTAAGAATGCTGTGTTTGCTTTGTGTTTATAACCTTTACAATATTTGAGCTAAATTTATTATAATTCAAACTTCAGAGGGGTACTTTCCTGCTTAGGTTAGCACTTGAATAATGTCTTATATTTTGTATCTTATCAGTACTATTATCTCTTGAAGTTTTCTGGGGAAAAGAGATAAAAATAAAACTATTTATGGAATTAACAAATATAGAGGTTTTAATCTTGAAATGTTCACTTAGTTTCCATCTGACTTTGAAATCAGACATTGACATTCTATAAATATTCAGTTGATATAACAAAAAAATTAAATGGTGGCCTTTGCTTTAGAGTCAGAAAGCATACATATACAACAAAATATTTAAATACAACTGACCTGTCTTATTCCTTTCAAAATACTTCTTTATTTTTTTAAAAAAGTAGAGCATTCTACATGATTATTAGCTTTAGAGCCATTTGAAATACTTGAGAAAAGAAGTGCATTATTTGAGAATAGCACATAAAAGAAGACTGTCAGGACTTGGTGAAATTTTATTAATAACTCAGGTGATTTAATAAAACATCCTACCCACTGAAATTTCAGGTCTGTTTGGTAAGAATGATATTTTAAATTGAAAATTAGCTATTTCTCAGGTGATTTAGCCCTTTTGAAAGAAATAGTGATTAGAAAAAAAAAAAAACTACCTTCCTTTCAATATTAAATTAAATGTCACCAAAATCACTAATACCTTCAGTTTCTTTTCAGAAAATCTAATTGGAATTGCAAGAAATCTGTAAACTTTTTAAAAAAATAAATAAGTGATTGAATTTATGTATGAGATATCAACTTTAAGAGAAATCTGACCATTACAAAAATGTAGTTGGGTGGGCATTATTAAAATGAATAAATAGCTAAGTTTTATGTCCTAAGTGGAATCAATACTTGGTTTCATCTTCTATAAATAACAATAGTAAAGTATTAGTAAAGCTGTAAGAGAAGTGAGATAGGCAGGATTATAACATGGCTGGGGAGATCACCACTGTCCTGGTGAATGCATCCTGTACAATTCCCTCCTGTTGAGCATGGACAGAGTAGGAATCGTGATAGGATATAACTCTTATGATACTGTCTTTAATCAGTTGACGTGGCATTAAGCAATGAGTTAATAAAAAAAAAAAGATTAATCTCAATGGGCCTGACTTAATTAGGTGAGCCCTAAAAGGTATAAGAAGCATTGGTGGACATCCTCCTGCTAAAAACTGACCCGTTGAAAAAGAGAGTCATGTCACCAGAACCCAAAGTGACCCCTAGGCAAAAGAGCATTCCCAGGCCCACAACTCACAAAACACACCGTCTTTGCAGTCTCTTCTTTCTCTTCTTTAAAATATGGTCATCAATCAATCAATCGATAAATAAATAAATAAATAAATAAATAAATAAATAAATAAATAAAATATGGACACTATGGTGAGCTATTCTTAACTCTTAACTAAGACTGCTGATTCAATGAAAGATTAATATGGGACAGATTTCATTCCCTTAAATATCTTACAATCTGCCTGACAGATAAAATTAAAAACAAAATAAACAACTCAAGCTGACATGTAATCAAAATTGCATAGACACGTATATATTGAATAACAGAACATCAATAATACATCTTTAGATATGTATAATTATGTCTGTAAGGCACACACACTAAAACATCCAGGAGTTACATATAGTTTAGAAATAGTTCATTAAAATGACCAAAACAATGACTTGTTTATTTAACCTCAGTTTACCGGACAATCCGTTAGTAGGACATTTTGGCTAATTATAGGTTTGCAATCATATATTAATTTCTTCTACGTGCTGAAAGGCATTCATGAGGTTATTGTTTTGCAACCAGTCAATTCATTTCCATTCAGAGTTACTTATTAGGTAGCTGCTATAATAGGAAGATACCAGAATAAATAAGGAATGTTCCCCATCCAAATGAAGTCTATACATTAGAGACACATCAGGAAATGGATTTAAGATAATGTGGTAAAAGCTCCTATAAAAGAGGATATAGAAAGTACACCTGACTCTGACAAAGAGGTCAAGTAAAAATCCTGGAGCAGATGACATTTGACAACTGAGATAGGAAAAAAAGTGGGAAGGAAAAGACACTCCAGGGAGAGCAAAATGGATCAGCAAACAGGAAATATGATGGATGATTTGGGAAAACGTATGTAGTTTAGGCTTATTTAGATTCTAATGTAAGATAGAAGGTGGCAAAGATAAAATGGAAAGGAAGATAAAGACCAGATAATGAATGGCTTCATATGTCACATGAGGAAGTGAGACTTTATGCTGCAGTCAATAGGAATAGTAGGAAACACATGAAAGGGGGAATAGAGAAGAGAGTAATAACTAATCTTCTTTAACTACGGTCTTGTTTACACTTTATATTAATAAGTGTGATAGAAGTGTACCTATTCAATTTTATATTAAAAGGTAGCTTTGGTAACCTATAGGCCTCGTGATGAGAATGAGAATCAACAGACATTATATTAGAAGAGAAGAAATTCTGAAAAATTAAGCTGTGTTCCTGAAATACATATTCACCATCATAAAAATGAACTTAATAGTGAATGTGAAAAATATTTATAATTACTAAATTATAAGTTAGTTAGATCTTGCAAATCTAGAAGATTTATGCTTTATATACTATATTTATATATACTTGATATACTATATGGCTTTATATATACTTCATATATTATAATGCATCCACAAGAGCAGCTCCTTTCTATAGCTGTGACTGTTCAAGTAAGTGTAGTTTGTGTGCTGACCTAGATTATACAAAGAGCAAGAATGACAAATCCAGGATGAAGGCCAGAGCAGCTTCAAATTTAATCCACTCCTCTGTATAGTGAATCATGAGACTTTTGAAGAACCTCACTAATTCCATGGGAGCTTATGTTATGCTAGTTTATGTAATTGATCCTGCATAAAAGACAAAAATACTGATGGCTCAGCACTCCACAGATCTGTGGGCATTGTATCCTCCTAAATAACTGCATGAGCAAAGAAAAAAAGACATAACTTCCTCCTCACTTTTTCCTTAAACATAAAAAAAAAGAACACAAAGGAATTCTAGTCTTTTGATAAATGAAACTAAAGGTATAACTAAAAGAGCATTTTTCAAGTTTATTTTTATAACTTAATCTTATAGCTGGGATTATACATTCCGATAAATGCATAATTAAATTACTGCATTCAAAAATTTACAAACTAATTGCATTTGGGTAATTGAATATGTTCAGTTCCTAGAAAAAAAAAACAACTACATACACACAAGATCTGAAATTTATTCTATATGTCTTTACTGTTCTTTGTATTCAATTTTTTCTGACATCTAATGGGAAAGTACATGCTCCTAAATTATACTAAAAGCATAGTGTCTGGAAATAAAATGTTGATAGCTACTTTTATCTCTTTCTTTTTGTACATACAGTATTTGTAAAATGCAATATTTAAGGACTTAAAGATATTCATAAGTAGAGAAAGAAATCTGAAAATTTTGATATATCTAAAAAGATTTAAAAGTATGAATCATAAATGAAATGCATGCTGCTAGAAACAGTTTATAGATTTTTAGAAAACAGATGTAAATGATCCTGAAATTCAATAGAATTAAGAATATCAAAGAGAATCATTAATACATAAAATCACAACAAATTTACAGAAGTTTGAGAGTCATTATCACAATAATCACTTATTATGAAATAAGGAAACCAAAGAGAAGAGTAGAAGTTTCATTTGTCTGATCTGAATTTTACAATGTGAAGAATTGGATGATACACTTGAACATTTTTTAAAATATTTATTTATTTATTTCAGAGATAGCGTGAGTGCACAAGCAGGGCAAGGGGAGGAGGAGAGAGGAACTCCAGCAAACTCCTCTGAGCCCTGAGCTCCATGCAGAGCTCAAGACTTTGAGATCACCATCTGAGCTGAAACCAAGAGTTGGTTGCTTAACTAACGGCACTACCTAGGTGCCTGTCGACTTGAATAATTTGATCTCTAAAAATATTAGTCGTAATAATTAATTGTCAGGACTCCATTATGAAATAAACATAATGCTTACCAATGTGAGTGTGTAATGTATTGATTTTTTCCCAGTGCAGTGATCATTTACACTAACTATTCTGACAAAACAAATTCAGCTAACCTGAGAGTCATATTTAGCACTGACCCATCAGTTGTTTTGTAAAGTTAAACACACAAAACTAGTTATTTTGAAATAACTAGTCCATAAAGTATCTTTTTCAAATCTATTTTTGTAAAATGTCATCAGGTGTTATAAACTACAGTAATTTTGCATATGTTTAGGCACTCCAAAAGAATCTCTGAAATAGTGTCAGGATTCAGATGGATATATATTTAGCAGATTCATTATAAATTTACATTGAACTTTTCAGTGAGATTTAAAAATTTAAAATAAAAAAATAAAAATTTAAAATATAGTTATCAATATATGTTCAAGTGAGATTTTTTTTTAGATTAATGAATTTCTTTGTTGTGGTGGACTACAGTTTCCTTTTTAGAATTAGCCCATTCAATCTGGACTCACCACAGGAGCGTTTAAAACTCCAAAGGAAAAAAAAAAAAAAGAAAAGAAAAGAAAAAAAAGATTATAATTCCCTTTGTCTCAGGCATAGGACATGTCAGCCATCAAACACACCAAGAATTTTCTTGCCTTATGGCCTTTACACATATCGTTTTGCCTGATTAACACTGCAGTCTAATTTCACAGGTCTTAGTTTAACAATTTCTTCCCAAATGAGGACCAATGTAAAAGTCACTTGTGTTAGATCCTATACTGTAATTTTACAGCAATTTACTATTCTTTTGTAATTATGTAATTTCATGGTATTATTTAGTATCTTTCCATTCATTATCTGTAAGATCCATGAAGGCAGTAATCTTGCCCATTTGGTTTTCATTGATTGTCTCAGAATAAACTATAAGTTTGGTATGTAATAACCTATTAAATAATTATCTGCCACATGAATAAAAATAAATAGGGACATTTTTCCACATGAATCAAAGTAAGTTTGTTTATCATAGTGGTAATAAAAACAACTTGTATTCAAACTTCCTATCTCACTAAAAATTCACAATTTGTCTTTGTATCTATGTAACTATATCACATGTAGTAGGATTTATTTGTAGGGTAAACACATGCTGTGAGAAATAAAGGAGTGAAAATGGTGGAAGATAAGGTCAGAGATTATTTTTCAAAGTCTCTCTGCAAAGGAAAGAGTCAGAGCTAGCACTGAGATTTTGATCCATGGAGATGCTTTCCATCAACAGAAACAAAAAGGCACATCATTAGGAATAGAAATGTTTTATTTATTTTTTTTTAATTTTTATTTATTTATGATAGTCAGAGAGAGAGAGAGAGGCAGAGACACAGGCAGAGGGAGAAGCAGGCTCCATGCACCGGGAGCCCGACATGGGATTCGATCCCGGGTCTCCAGGATCGCGCCCAGGGCCAAAGGCAGGCGCCAAACCGCTGTGCCACCAAGGGATCCCTGGAATAGAAATGTTTTAAAATGAGTTTCAATTTAGATTATTTGGAAAAGGTTATGTCAGTTTGTAGTGCATCGTGTTAGAAAATTCTAACGTACAACTGTAAACGTGAAACTATAATTCATGGCATGAAAGAGTGAAAGAGGGAGGGAAGGAAGGAAGGATAGCTGATTTGCAAGAACTTGGTCAGAAGCACAATAGTAGCATATATTCTTGTTGTGTCAGAATCATTCTCCCTGGTTATAAGAGTAGACAGCTGCAGAGTGACTATTTTCCTTGGCAAAATCCCTGGGAGGCTGAATGGCTGGGCATTTTCAGAATAACAGAAAGTAATTCCGGTTTATCAAAATCACATAAAATTGAAAATCCTACTGGGGGTGGCAAGCTTCTTGTGACTTGTCACCTGAGCCTAGATCATAAAAACACATAAAGTCAGAAGTTAAAAAATGAAATTGAGCAGTTGAGATATGGATCAAGAAACTCTACTGAATAAGTGCCTTTTGTAAATACCGAAATTATAAAAATGGAGAAAATGAATAAAATAAAAGCAGTGAGCATGAAGGCTTTAATAAAACTCTAGTTTGATTTGGCATGTCATAAATGTCAAAAGGGGCATCAGCCAAAGACATTTTATTGCTAAGTCCCTACAGCTCAAATAAAATCTGCTAACCATTGGCCTTTGAACAAGAGTAAAGAAAGAAAGGAATAGTAAATACAATCCTAGCTATCCCAGAGTAATAGATTATAACAAAATGACACAGAAGCTTTCCCTACTTATCATTTTGCAAGTGGAAATGTGGAAACAGAAGAGATCTTTGTTATTTCTGTGCTTGGAAGAAAGCAATATATTATAGTTTGCTGCTTAATATAGTTCAATATCTGTGGGGTATAGAGAATACAGGATCTGGAATGCCGTAAATGGGCATTCCTCTTTCCGTAAATTCGGAATTTGTTACTATTGGGACGCTTGGGTGGCTCAGTGGCTGAGTGTCTGCCTTTGGCTCAGGGCATGATCTCCACCCTGGGATTGAGTCCTTCATCGGGCTCCCTGTGGGAACCTGCCTCTCCCTCTGCCTCTTTCTGTGTCTCTCATGAATAAATAAATAAAAATCTTAAAAAAATAACTTGCTGCTCTTCGTTAAGTTTCTCAAGTTAATGCGTTAACATAAGTTAATGGCATTTTGTGTGCTTTTACATATGGACTTGGCTGTAAAAAATGGAAAAATAAATAAAGAGTTCTGATAAATGTCCATGTAAATGTGACACAGTTTTTATCTCCACTTTCTGTTATAATGCCTGTGAGTGTAAAAGAGTAATAAAATCAAGGATGGGTATGTCCCCAAAAAAGAAGATAAACTACTTTAGAATTTTGTGGAAGACCTTACCAAGACAATGCCAAATACGCTTCTAGCAAGTGAGTATTTGACATTGAGTAAAGGAAGACAGGAAAAATCAAAGTTGCCCTCAGCTTCTCTATGTGTGAATCTATTCTTTGCCATACTAATAGAATATATGCATTACTGTTTAGCCTAAGGTGTAGTCAGCTAAATAATTAGAGAAATACCTTTTTTTCCTGTTTTTTTCCATTAGTTTTTCCAAAAGGCATTATGTCCATTTTAGCTGATCAACTGTACCTAATTATTACAAAGAATGACAGCATTATTTCAGAAAAGAACACTTAGTTTGAATATTACCATGATTAAAATAATAGAAAAGGCTTACAATTTTCTGATCATGGTATTTTGTTATTTTTCATATATGCAATATTTATGCATGCTACATTTGTATTCAGAAAACAAAATATGTCTTTATTTCTACAAAATTACATTTTTAAGTGTTCTCTGTCATTCATCAAATAATCTACCAATGTTAATGCATCTTGCTCCCCAGTGTTAAAATGGATGAACTTCCATCTCCCTTATATTAGGTGTCAGACTTTGTTTCACTGGAAATGTCTGAACCATATATACAAATGTCCGTAACTATCCTGTTTCAATGTTAAGGGTTTATTGCTTATCTTGAAATATACTATGAAACTGAGGGTCCCTGGAGGGGAGGGGGCAGTAGACAGGGTAACTGGGTGAAGAACAATAAGGAGGGCATGCGATGTAATGAGCACTGGGTATTATATGAGACTGATAGATCACTGATCTTACCTCTGAAACTAATAATACATTATATGCCAATTAACTGAATTTAAATAATTTTTTTAAAAATTCAAGAACTATGAGCACTGGTTGATGTTAGAGGATAGCTTGAAATTAACCACGTAGAAAATATATCATTAAAAGTGGCAATGTCTACAGATGGAAAAAATACAAATATATAAACATATACATATATATGTATATGTATATATACACACAACACACACAAACACACACACACACACAACCAAGTAAGGTCTAGGACTTAATTTTGAAAAATATATGGCTAAAGACAGTATTAAAATAATACAAGGAGATGGACAGTGCTTTTTGACAAAGAAATATCCATTATCTTCTCCAATCTGTACAATAGTACTCCAATATTTTGGGAGTCAGCATTGTGCCCAGTTAATAATATTGATTTTCCTAAATTCTTTTGAAACTCATTAATCTGGAAAGTACAGAAGTTTTAGTAGCACTGGATCTATAAAAAGAATTTCACACAAGCTGATTAATTTCTGAAATTCTCTAAGAAAAATTAAAACTTAACCTCACTAAGAATAAGCATTAAATTTTCCTTGTTTTCTTGCTATTTAATATAAAAATTAAAATAATTGTCTCTCTAATGTGAATGTCCTTCTATCTACAGTGAAAACTTTCCAATATGTTGAAAATAATGAAACTATATATGAGAAATTAAAATGCATGCCAAGTACAGATAAATTAATTTTTAAAGTATTTTATTTATTTTTTAATTTTTAAAGTATTTTAAATAATTTTACTTGTAACCAAACTAAGTACAAATGTACCTGGTTTTACTTTCTTTAAGTTCTTCATGGCCAAAGTCAAAAATTTTGGTAATATCTGGAAACAACAACTTAATACGCTTTATCCTTTTTGCAGAAACTGTAAAAAACGACTTCTAAAAAAATTCTATTCCAGAAGTATATTTGTCCATTTCTACAGTAGGACTATATTTTCTTCGCAGTGACTTTATATTATATTTTAATTTATGGTAAATCTTGTAACCTTTGACCAGTCTATTTGTTTTAACACTGTTATTGGCTATTCTGTAAACTTTGATTTATTTCTTCCATGCATGAATAATTTAAGATATTTTATCCAATTATGGTTATTAGAGTATAATTGCAGTTACACTAAATTTATGTATTTAAAAATTTTTATGCTATCTATTCTACCCATTCAAGATCAAATTTCTACTTTCCTTTTGTTCAGATCATTTTATATTCTATAGTAAAATTATGTTTTATCATGTAGCTGTGCTGACCTTTTTATGTTAAATTTGTTACTAATAATTTAAGATTGTGGTGACACTATTAGCAGAATTCTTTATTCTACCTTCATGTGTAGAGGGTTTTTTTTTTTTAAGATTTTATTTATTCATTCATGAGAGACAGAGAGAGAGAGAGAAAGAGAGAGGCAGAGACACAGGCAGAGGGAGAAGCAAGCTCCATGCAGGGAGCCTGATGTGGGACTCGATCCCAGGTCTTCAGGATCAGGGCTTGGGCTGAAGGTGGAGGTAAACCACTGAGCCACCTGGGCTGTTCATGTGTAGAGAGTTTTAAAGAAATCTTACATATTTCTTAATCTTATTTAGTACTAAAATTTCTTATTAATTCATAGATTCAGAAGAATTAGATTCTATTTATGATCCATTTCTAGTCTTCAAACATGATATTGTTATTGATATTATTACTATCATTTTGCTTTCATCAGCCCCTCCCAAAATATTAAGTCTATCATCCGTGAATCCTTAAAATCACCCAACCATACTCTTTCCTGGTGGCCTCACACTAAAGGGAAATATCTGGTAAAAGACTAAAAACTATCAGGACAAAGGGTAACAGGAAGGGAGAAATTTTAAGATCCAAATAAAAGAAAACAAAGGAGGAAAGGAAGAAAAGAAAGAAAGAAAGAAAGAAAGAAAGAAAGAAAGAAAGAAAGAAGAAAGAGAAAGAGATAAAGAAAGAAAGAAGGAGAAAGAGATGAAAGAAAGAAAGAAGAAAGAAAGAAAGAAAGAAAGAAAGAAAAAGAAAAGAAAGAAGAAAGAAAGAAAGAAAGAAAAGAAAGAAAGAAGAAAGAAAGAAAGAAAGAAAGAAGAAAGAAAGAAAGAAAGAAAAGAAAGAAAGAAGAAAGAAAGAAAGAAAGAAAGAAAGAAAGAAAGAAAGAAAGAAAGAAAGAAAGAAAGAAAGAAAGAAGAAAGAAAGAAAGAAAGAAAGAAGAAAGGACAGGGTGCTTGGATGGTTCAGTCAGTTAAGTGTCTGCCTCAGCTCAGGTCATGATCTCAGGGTCCTGGGATCCAGTCTGCTTCTCCCTCTCCTCCCTGCTGGTGCTATCTCTGCTGCTTATTCTCTCACTCTCAAATAAATAAAATCTTTAAAACTAAATTTAAAAAAAGAAGAAAAAAAAATGAAATATAGTCAAGAAATATCAGAAGGCAAAGAAAATCGCCCTATTTAAAAAAAAAAAACAGCAAAAGAAAAAGCTATGAAAAGAAGAAATGAGGAGGAACAGACACAGGAGGAGGAAGGTCATGAGGAAGGAGGTAGCTATCCTGAATTCATGCAACCTTCAAGGTTTGGGAAATCTATTTCCATATAAAAATGAATAACAGAAGTATATTGATGTCAAATACTATATAAAAAATGGCAGAAATAGAATAAGGAACAGAAGAGCATCCCGACAGGCAGTGAAAGCATCAGAAAGAAAAATGCACATAACATAAAACCATTACCTACTATTTCACCACAATTAATGATCCTTTAATTAACTGATACGAGAGAAAAAAATAACACAAATATAAGTGACACATACTTATTCTTTTTAAGTGAGACAAACTTAAAGCATTTCTACAATGTTACATAAGTGGACTAAGAATTATCTCTATTTTTACAAATCAGAAATGAAGTATAATGAAGAGTAATATAAGAATGAATAAATAGATCAGATAATCCCTTAAATAAAACCTACTGAAAGTGCAAAATTTTATTTTTTCAAAGAGCAACAGTTCAAAATCAAAAAGAATAAAGAAAGAAATGCATAGTCCAGAGAAACTCATGTGGAAAAAAGCCAAAGAATATCCAATATGCAGATAATAAAAATCTCTGAAAAAGAAATCGTTTTAAAAGTTTATATTTATTTATTCGTGAAAAACACAGAGAGAGGCAAAGGGAGAAGCAGGCTCCCTGAGGGGAGCCCGATGCAACACTCAATCCCAATACCTTGGGATCATAACTTGAGCCAAAGGCAGATGCTTAACCACTGAGCCATGCAAAGGATCCCTGAACAAATAAAATATAAAACCTCAAAAATTCCTGAAATTAGAAAAAAATAAGCCTTTATTTTGGATTTGCCTACACCATGTACCTGAATTACCAGAGTTAAATCTTATTTTTAAAGATTTTCATTTATTCATTCATAGAGATGCAGAGACACAGGCAGAGGGAGAAGCAGGCTCCATGCACCAGGAGCCTGACGTGGGATTCGATTCCGGGTCTCCAGGATCGCGACCTGGGCCAAAGGGAAGCGCCAAACCGCTGCGCCACCCAGGGATCCCGCCAGTAATGTTTTATTTCTTCCTTGGTAGTAATTACAAGGGTCTCCACCTTAAAATAGTTCATATGAAAGATACTTAAAATGATTTGCCATTTGAGAATTTCAAATTAAAACAACAGTGAGATACCACAGCACACTTACTAAACTGTGAGGTTAAAATCTAAAAACCCAACACCAAACCCTGTTTAGGATGCAAAGCAAGAGGAACCTTCATACAGTGCAAAATAATATAGCCACTTTGGAAAACAGTTTGACAATTTCTTATAAAGTTAAATATCACAGTAAGATATTATCCAGCCATTGTAGACTTAGATATTTACTCAATTGAGTTGAAAACATACATTTACATAGAAACCTGCACTCAAATGTTTATAGTAGTTTTATTTATAATCACCAAAAACTGGAAGCAAGCACACTGTCCTTCGGGAATGGATAAACAAATTGTAGTACATTCCTATGATAAAATATTATTCAGTAATAAAATAAAATGTGCTATCAAGTCACAAATAGACTTAGGGACCCTAAATTTATATCATGAAGAGCAAGAAAGCAGTCTAAACATTATATGATGTGCTGGCTTTAAATGACACACTGGAGCAGATGGATTTAACAGATATATTCAGAACATTCCATCCCCAAACAGCAGCATACACATTCTTTTCAAGTGACTATGGAACATTCTCCAGAATAGATCACATGTTAGGCCACAAAACAGGCCTCAATGAATTTAAAAAGTCTTAAGTCTTACCATACATCTTTTCTGACCACAATGCTATAAGAATAGAAATCAGCCACAAGAAAAAAAAATCTGGAAAGACCACAAATACATGGAGATCAAATAACATGATACTAAACAATGAATGGGTCAACTAGGAAATCAAAGAAGAAATAAAAAGGACATAGAAACAAATGAATATGAAAACACAATGGTCCAAACCTTTGGGATGGAGCAAAAGCTACTCTAAAAGGGAAGTTTATAGCAGTATAGGCCTACCTCAAAAAGCAAGAAAAATCTCAAATAAACAACCTAACCTTATACTTAAAGGGGCTAGAAAAGGAACAATAGAAAACCTAAAACCAGTAGAAGGAAGGAAATAATAAAGTTTGAGTAAAAATAAATGACATAGAAACAAATAAACAAAACATAAAAAAACAACAGATCAATGAAACCAGAGGCTATTCTTTGAAAAAAATTTCAATAAAAATGATAAACCTCTAGCCATACACAAGAAAAAATAAGAAAGGACCCAAGTAAATAATATCACAAATGAGAGAGAGAAATAACAACAAATACCACAGGAATGCAAAGAATTATAAGATACTACTATGAAAAATAATATCCCAACAAATTGGACAACCTAGAAGAAATGGATAAATTCCTAGAAACATATCCTATCAAAACTGAAATAGGAAGAAATAGAGAATTTGAAAAGACTAATTACCAGCAAAGAAATTGAATCAGTAATCAAAAACCTCCCAACAAGCAGTTGTTCAAGACCAGATACCTTCACAGGAAAATTATACCAAACATTTAAAGAAAAACTAACACTTATTCTTCTCCAACTATTCCAAAAAATAGAAAAGTGAATAAAACTCCCAAGTTCATCCTATGGAGCTAGTATCACCCTGATACCAAAACCAAACAAAGACACCACAAAAAAAGAACTATAGGTCAGTCTCTCTAATAAATATACATGGAAAAATCCTCAACAAAATACTAGTAAACCAAATCCAAAAATGCATTTAAAAAAATCATTCACCACAATCAAGTGGGATTTATTCCTGGGTGACAAGCATGGTTAAATACTCACAAATGATTACCATGATATATCACTTTAATAAGAGAAAGAAAAAGAACCATATGATCATTTCAATAGATGAAGAAAAAGCATTTGACAAAGGACAACATCCATTCATGATAAAAACCGTCAACAAATGAGATTTAGAGGGAACATCTTTCAACATAATAAAGTCATATATGAAAAACCCACAGTTAATATCCTCAGTGGGGGAAAAATTAAGATCCTTTTCCCTAATGCCAGGAATAAGAAAAAGATATCTAAACAATATCACCAGTTTTATTCAACACAGTACTGGAAGAAGCACTAGCCACAGCAATCAGACAACATAATGAAATAATAGGATCTAAATCCACAAAGAAGTAAAATTTTCACTATTTGTAGGTGGCATAATACTGTATATATAAAACTTGAAAAATTCCACCAAAAAAACTGTTGGAATTTTTTAAAAATTAGTAAAGTGACAGGATACAAATGAATCTACATAAACTTCTATATGCCAATAATGAAACAGCAAAAAGAGAAATTAAGAAAACAATCCCATTTACAATTGCACCAAATACCATAAGATACTTAGGAATAAACCTAATCAAAGAGGTAAAATATATCTACTCTGAAAACTAAAATGCTGATGAAAGAAATTGAAGATGAAGAAATGGAAAGACATTCCATTCTCATGGATTGATAGAAGAAATATTGTTAAAATGTCTATATTACCTAAAGCAATCTATACATTTAATGCACTCCCTTTCAAAATACCACCAGCATTATTTTTACAGAGGTAGAACAAACAGTCCTATATTTTGTATGGAATAACAATAGCCAAAGCAATCCTGAAAAAGAAAAATAAAATTGGAAGTATCATGATTCTGCATTTCAAGCTATATTACAAAGCTATAGTCATGAAGACAGTGTGGTACTGGTATAAAAAGATACACATAGATAAATAGAACAGAATAGAAATCCCAAAAAATGGACCCACAACTAATCTTCTACAAAGCAGGAAAGAACATGCAAAGGAAAAAAGACAGTATCTTCAACAAATGGTGCTGGGAAAACTGGACAACAACATGCAAAAGAACGAAACTGGGCCACTTTTTCATACCATACACAAAAATAAATTGAAAATGGTTTATAGACATAAATGTGAGACCTGAGACCATAAAAATCCTAGAAAAGAGCACGGGCAGTAATTTCTCTGACATCAGTCTTAGCAACTTTTTTTCTACATAGGCCCTCTGAGCCAAGGGAAACAAAAGAAAAATGGATTATTGAGACTTGATCAAAATAAAAACCTTCTGCAAAAGAAACAATCAAGAAAACTAAAAGGCAACCTATTGAATGGGAGAAGATATTTGCAAATGACATCTGATAAAGGGTTAAAATCCAAAATATATAAGGAACTTATAAAATGCAACATTGAAAACCTAATAATATAATTAAAAATGGGCAGAAGACATGAACAGACATTTCTCCAAAGAAGGTATCCAGATGGCCAATGGACATATGAACAGATGCTCATCATCACTTATCATCAGGGAATACAAATCAAAACTACAATATCACCTCACACCTGTCAGGAAAGCTAAAATTAACAACACAAGAAACAAGTCATGTAGAGAAAGGGAAACCCTCTTGCACAATTTGTGAGAATGCAAACTGGTGCAGCAACTCCAGAGAACAGTATGGAGGATCCTCAAAAAGTTAAAAATAGAACCATCCTACAATCCAGTAATCACACTAATGAGTAATTTACTCCCAAAATACAAAAACACTAATTCAAAGAGATACATGAACAGCATTATTTTACAATGTTTACAGCAGCATTGTTTACAATGCCCAAGATATGGAAACAACCAATTGATGAATGGACACATTAATGGAATATTATTCAGCCATAAAAAATAATGAAATCTTGCCATTTGCAACAACGTAGATGAGGATTAGAGAGTACAATGCTAAATGAAATAGCTCAGTGAAAGACAAATGCCATATGATTTCACTCATATATGGAACTTAAGAAACAAAACAAAGGAGCAAAGGGAAAAAAGACATAGACAGAGAAACCAAGAAATGGATTCTTAATAATAGAGAACAAAATAAAGGTGACTAGATGGGAGGTAAGTTGGGGGACTAGAGGAAAAAGATGCTGGGGTTAAGGAGTGCACATACCATGCTGAGCACTGTGTGATTAAATTAAAAACTTAAAAAAAAATAGAGTGTGTTTTATAGCCTGGGATGTGTTTTATCTTGGTGAATATTACATATGAACTTGAGTATATTGAGTATATGAGTACATTCTGCTGTTGCTGGATTATATGCTTTATACATGTCAATTAGGCCCAATTAATTAATGTTACTGATAAGAGAAAAATAAGATAAAATTGATTCTTATGGGAGCCAGGGTAAAAATTCTGATACTGCTATTCAACTAAACATGAACTGAGTATTAAGTAAATGGATGGTATATAATGGGAGCCAGGTGTCTTACTGTTGGGATGGTAATTTCTAGCTCAGCAAGAGGAGGCTAAATGATTCAGGTGATAATGGATTAGAATTACAGACATCAGTAAGAACTAATGTTTAACATAGATCCAGATGTGTATATAAGGATATAATTATAGATATGTGTATATACACATATTAGTATAATTACATTTTTTTTTTGCTTTCAGTTGAGAGTGCCCAAAAGAAATGACACCATAGTAGCAATGGGTGCATTTAGCACTCTGATCTTGGTTTCAATTTTCCAATAAGAAACCCAGGATTCTTTGGGAAATAAATAAAACTATGACTAGGGCAGGGAATTTACAAGATGATCCTGAGGCATCTTGTAATGTCAGAAAGAAAGGAAGTTTTCAAAAACAAAACAAAATAAAATTTTTTTTTATTTTTTATTTTTTTTAATTTTATTTATTTATGATAGTCACACAGTGAGAGAGAGAGGCAGAGACACAGGCAGAGGGAGAAGCAGGCTCCATGCACCGGGAGCCCGACGTGGGATTCGATCCCGGGTCTCCAGGATCGCGCCCTGGGCCAAAGGCAGGCGCTAAACCACTGCGCCACCCAGGGATCCCCAAAATAAAATTTTTGACAAGATGTCAAAGGAGCACATGAGACAACTAAAAGAACTCCCAATGGCTAAACTGGAACTGTTAAAGCAATCATACAATCATATAAATAAGGTATTGGGTTACAACCCAAAGAATGAAGTAAAAATCATGAATCCATATTTACACAGATAAATGAATGAGTGCATAAAAAATAAATAGAGGAGAAGACAAATCTGTTGTGCAGATAAATTGCAAATAAATTATGTAGATACTCTACTCTATAAAAGGAGGGGCATAACTCCTACTTCTTAAGCCTGGGCTATATATACTGATTTTCATCCAAAGAGTTTGGAAAGAAGGAATAAAGCTGACTTTACAGTGGAAAACATGGTAATAACTGTCTCAGTCAGATGATCAAGGTCAATTTCATCAGTGCCAAGTCAGTTTGATTGTAGGTACACTTGATATGATACAAGGAGAATATCACCTTATCCTGTGTTTTTCCTCCTAAAAAATCATACTCAGCCTAATCGTGAGAAAAATAGCTGAATTACAATAGAGAAATATCCTACAATACACCTAATAGTACTCAAAACTTTTAAGGTCATTAATAAGGAAAGTCTGAGAAACTACCACAGGCCAGAGAAGCCTGAGGACACATTACAACTGAATGGAATATGATAATATGGATTGGATCTTGGAACAAAAATGGATATTAGATAAAAACTAAGGGATTCTGAATAGACTATGTATTTTTGTTAATAACATAACAACATTGGTTCATTAATTGTCACAAATATGCCACACTCATCTGTTAATGATAGTAGAAACTATACTGGGGAAGGTGGGGTGTATTTGGGCACCCTTTAGTATCTGCTCAGTTTTTCTGTAAATCTAAAATTGTTCTAAAAAATAAATTTTATTCATATTTCAAAGAAACCCACATAACTGACAATCCTACAACACTATAAATTGTATAGGAAATACCTAAGGAAATTAAACTGATGAGTGTTCTAGTTCTGTTACTATCATTGAAAAGAAAATTACTTGAAATTTTCAGAAGGCTACTATGGGGCTTGCTGTTAACAATTCGAAACTGACCTTTCTTTTTTATTACTTCTTATAAGTAAAATTATGAAAACTTACTTTTATTGCAACCATGATTACTTTTTGGTAATAGGCATCTTCTAGTAGACCCAATGAAAGTTTCCTACACAGCCAATAATTTGACATATCCAGAAGGAAGTCATCCCAAGAATTATTTAAAGAGTTTCCAACACCGGGCATAACAAGGAAATGAACACTTCTAATCTTTTATCACCTCCTTCACTCTATAATTTTAGACTCAAGTTATGTACTTAATATTCCCCAACATATTTTGTGGTCTGGAGACAGAATGAAGGAAAATAATGCCTATTTTCCTTCTACCCAACTAACTTACAGTAAGAAAGGCATTGCGAATACTACTCAGAGACCCACACAGTAAATTACAGATCTGTTGCTTTGAATTTAACATATTCAGACCATCTTACACAACAACATTATTAAAAACACTGTCAATAAAATTTGTATGTAAACATTTATTTGAGATTTTTTTCTTTACATGTCTAGAAAACAACGATCTCATTTGAGTAGTTGATAGACCCCCTTATGTTATATCAACTCATCTTTTTTTATCTTTACTTGTATACCAACAAGCTCAAAATAAACCTTTTACCTCAGTTTCCTATTTTCTCCTCCAGAATTCTTTTTATTAAGTTGCTTTTTTAAGTTTATGTTACCTCAGATCATTTTCAGAAACAAATAGATAAGTTAGAAATAAATATACAAGCAAAACACATGAACAAACAATTATCAAACAGCAGGATTATTAGAAAACCCTATATTATATTCACTTCTGACGCTGGCATAACACTTTAGGTCAGACAGTTATCTATGATTAGGAAAGGGTCCAAATACCTAGTAAAAAACATATCTATGTTTCTCTTGAAATTTCCTGTTGCCACTGGAAACCAAGCAATAAGAGATTTCAGTATTAAAAGGACTTAAAACTTGACCCAATAGTTTAAACAAGGTTCCTAGAAGCAAACTGCCCAGGCTATTTGCCCACAATTTTAATATAATTCCTCTTTTCTTTTCTTTCCATTTCTTTTTTTTTCTCTTTTTCTTTTTGCACCTCACAGGTTAATTTATCTGCACCACATAGAAAACAACGCATCAAGTGTACAGCAATGCACCCTGTCTCCATCTAACAGAGCTTGCTGAGATCTGTGTCCAGACTAACTTCCATCTGATGGGTACTCCAAGTACGGCTGGTTAATGATGACCTGAGCAGGTACAGGAGTCGAAGCTTTCAAAGCTTTCTTCTTTTATGAGCACCCTTGATTTTATAAATGATAAAACCCATAAACCTCATTCCTACCTAAATCTCCTGGTACACTTGGGTATGGTAGGACCTCATGGGGACCCAAACATTTTTAAGGCTTTAAAGCATCTTGGGGCAGGAACCGCAGCTCAATCTGCCCTGACTCCCAAGGGCCAACAACTCAGAGAGGCCATTGAGTGATAAGATTCCTCTTTAGGAAATAAAGAGCAATTGATTCATTCATTGAATTAAAAAAAAATCGTTGCGATGAATAACGTAGCTTCACTGTCTTATCCTGTATCTAAGAAAATGTTCAAGTGTCTTTCTGAAACTTCACAACGGATAAATACAACATTTAACTTAAATGCTTTTTCCCCCTATTTGCGTAACCTAATTGACTCTTTTATTAGTCAACTTTATCAAGGTTCATTAGAATTTGTAAAAACCTGGAATGTTCCTGGAAAAAGAAAAAAAAAAAAGCCACACATTCAGCCTTAATCTTAGGCTTTTATAAAAGTTTGAATGTCTTTCCATTAAATTGGTAATAGAATTCTGAAACATTTTAAATTGAATTAATATAACCTCAAAGAAAAAAATTATTTTTTATAGTGTTTTTTTTTGTTTTGTTTGTTTTCTTTTGTTTTTGTTTTTGTTTTTTCTAAAATTTAAGTCAGGGGCAGCTCTGGTGGCTCAGCAGTTTAGAGTCACCTTCAGCCCAGGGCCTGATCCTGGAGACCTGGGATGAGTCCCACATCGGGCTCCCAGCATGGAGCCTGCTTCTCTCTCTGTCTCTCTCTGTCTCTGTCTCTGTCTGTCTCTCTCATGAATGAATAAATAGAATCTTTAAAAAAAATAAGTCAGAAATGTACTACTCAAAATCATCTGATCTTAGAAGAATTGAATACAAAGTGCCATAAAAGACATGCAGTGTTCACCTCCATAAAATTTTCTATTTTTCTTTGTGTCAGGTAATGCTGAGTAATCTATTCATTCTGACAGAACTAGCCAACCGAATTCCACCAAATCAATATGCTGGTAGTAATCCCTAAGTTTCCAAAGATTTCTCACAACATCTGGCAAAGTTGAAAGTATGTATACACCAATTTTAATTCATGTACGTCCTGGATTAATATCTAAATCTGGGAATTGGTAACTACCCAATCCTCACATTTAACTGTGTAAAACCTCTAATGCTTAGGGCTTAGCACAGCATTTAACAACAGTTACTCTGAAAATACGAAGGGAAGAAAAAAAAATAAGGAACATTTCCAAAATTCTAAGACCCGTGTCTATTCTTCTCAGAATCTATTCTGACAAAATAATGAATGAATTCAAAAGGCCTTCGCTATCTTTCCTACTTTCCAGAGGAAGAATCCTTTGTGTGAACTTAAAACCCACTTATCAAGGATGCTTGATAGTTTTAGCATCATCCATTCTACAATTAAAAGGTATAAGATAAAATGTCTTTAGGAATGATAGCACTTTAAAATAAATTCACTTGAAGGCACTGTCAAATATTTTCTGATAACCAGTGAATAGAATCAAATTCAGGAAAACTGAGCCTGAATATTTCACCCTTGAAATATGGAGAAGGGACAAAGAACCAAGAGGTGAGGAATGCTGGCTCAAATTTATTGATAGTTCACTTGTTTAGCTAGACATAGTCTTCTTCTTTTTGATAACTATGCATTTATGATCTTTGTTCTGTCCTGTAAAAGGAGAAGTTTTATGTTGCACGTATGTGATTATGGAAAAGGTCGAAAAGACATCAGAAGTAAAGGAAATGTCTACTTCGTTTCATCTCTGCCCTTAATTTACACACATGATACACAGACATACAGTAAGTTGCAAATGAACAAGGCTCTAATTCGTTCATTCATTCATCCAGTCAGTCAGTCAAGTGTTCAATAAATACATGTTTTTGCCTCTTCTGCATGTGAACTAGAAATAAAATGATAAGGTAAAATGACATGTTTCTTGCTTTTGTAGAATTTAATGGAGAAGATAATTATAATAAAGCAGCCACATGCATACTATAGATTTATGATTCCAACCTGTGCTCATTGCTACAAAGAGAAAGTAGAGAATGAGTTAATCAGTTTGCCTGGTTTAGGCCAGGGGGCCATGAGCAGCAGAGGCTTACCCTGAGAACTGATGTTTTAGCTGGCATTTCAAAGACAAGGAAGTTTGTTTTGTTTTGTTGTCTCTAAAATAAGTAAAAGTTGAACATGAAGAAGTTTGATGCCAAGATTTCTTTTCAGAATCAGGGGAAATTCAGATTAATTTATGCTACTGCAATATGGGAAATCTACAGTACTGCTGCACAGAACACATGCAGGGTAAATTGCTTTGAGCAAACTGCTACAAGTCCTTTAGAGATTTATCTTCCCTTCTTTCCTTCCCCTTTTCTCTTTTTTTACATTCCGTTCTCTCTGTAGCCTAGTTCTTAAGACTCTCACCTAATCTCTCAGCTTCAACTATTATCACTACATGGCTGATTCTTAAATTTATTATTTCAGCCCAACTCAATCTTTGTGATTTCAGCCTTAAATTTACAATTTCCTGATGGAGGTTTTTACTTGAATATTCTTATCTCATACCGTTCCTTAAATATTATATATGTGATGAAAACTTCTCATTTTTCCCTCTGTCATTATCCCAAATGGTTGTCTTACAGTTCTGAGTCTGGAAAATTTAGGATAATGCAGACCCCTCTCATACTTATTTATTCATTCTCTGACCCCACCTTCTGTGTGTGCGTATGTTTGTGTACATATCTAGGTGTGTAATTTCCCTGTCTTTTATTATGATTTTCTATCTATGTGTGTCACATATAGATAGAAATACAATTATAATACAATAATACAATTTTGGTTCTTAGTTTTTGGGTTTTGAATGACTTTTACATAAATGGAATCATTATCAAGTATATTCATTTAATATTTATCCAGTGTGTTGGGCATGGCTCTAATTCTTTCATTTTCTTTATGGTATAGAATTGTAGGCATATGTTTAGGAGTGGGATTTCTGGGCTATGGATTATGTTCATTTTCAATTTTTCTAGATAATGCCACACAATTTGCTAAAAATGACTTTAATATTTTCCACAATGATGTAGGAAATTTCCTATTAGTTGATATCTTTGCCAGCACTTGGCATTGTTAGGTTTTTACATTTCTCTCAATCTGATGGTATGTGCAAAATGGTATTTCACTGAGGTTTAGTTTGCATTTTTATGATTATTAATGAACTGATATGTTTTCAAATTGTTTTTCACTTTCTTAAATGTGTATGTGTGTGCACACTCATGTATGTATATATAACAGAAGTTGTATGCTAAGTGCTTCATTTTATCTTTCTCCTTGGTTGTCTAACTTCTTATCCATAAAGGAGATGTTCCAATATATTCCAGATATTCTTTGTTTCTTCCTTTCTCTTTTTGGTAACGTGCTACAAATATCATTTCTTCCTCTCTTTGGATTCTCTTTCCACTCTTCATATGTGTATTTAGTGAAGGGAAATTATTTTGGATGCAGGTGAGTATATAAATAAGCAACTATTAAGTAGACAGATATTTGTATTGAATTTCTTCAGATTTCTAAAAACCATCAATTTGCATTGATTCTCGGTTCCTAGTGACCTAGTCAATGTTATACCTACTCAGCCTCTTTTCTCATTTAAACTGTCTTCTGAAAAAATAAAAATAAAAATAATAAAAATAAACTGTCTTCTGTTAATCGTATATCCTCATTTATTCCTGTGTCTCCCACTCTGTCACTCAATCAATATCTTCATTCTCTGCAGGATATGCTCTGTTAAACTAACTGAAGCATATGGCTAAATTTTAAAGCCCACAGAACTAAACTATTAGCATATTTCAAATATGGTATGGTCTCCATGGATCTGAGATTTACTAGAACTAAGAAATTTAAGAATTAATTAGTCTTGAACACATTCATTTGTTAATATTATAGGTGGATCTTCTATTGCTTCTCTCTGTAACTCTATTTTCAAGTTAATTTGATTCATACTAGCTCCCCTGACTCTGTTTTCTGAGAGAAGAGCTCCTCTAATCAAGAACGTTTATTTAACCTAAGAAAAAAAAAATTTATGGTCTTAGGACCCTTGAAATTTAATCATTTTAAATGCATTATTGTCCTGGAACAGTTTAGATCATTGCTTAGTAAGTAATTCATTGGTCTTCTTTTCCCACTCAGAGTAGAGAGTAGATCCTTATCCCTCTTGTTGTGCTTGGAAATTTAACTTGCTTTGACAAATGCAATGTTAATACAGGTTTTCCAAATAAAGTCCTTGAATAGGTTTATGATCTGGTTTTATGCCATGAGAAGTGTACGCCCAAGATAGCCATGAGCAAAACTAATTGCAGCCTAGTGCAAGGCTATGGATCCACAATCTAAAGCAGCAATATCCAGTCAAAGCAATCCTAGGCAAATGGAGCCACAGTCAACCTACAGAATGAATGATTGTGTTGTAAGCCACTGAGATTTGGAATGGCTTCCAAATCAATTTTAATATGTATTAAGTATTATAAGTATTTATATGCATATATTGTGAATAAAATACATATTGTATTCTTGTATAAAAATTTCTTTATTGTATACATTTTTTTAGATATTTATTATATGTATATCTATTGATAATGTTTCTCTGAGGAACAACTGCTTAGATGTAGAGCAGTTATATTTGATTGATTCTGGACCTCTATTATCTATATTCTCTTATCACATTCATTTGATTTGTTCTTACTCTTTGAGTACTGCCCTCTCCTCTCCTTTAGACCCATTTTAATCTATATATTTGTTCATTATACAGAACTGTTGAAGATAAAGATATTTTTCTTAATTATTTAGCAGAAGAAAACACATTCTTTGATAACACAATAAATCAAAAATATCCTAATAAATTCTTTTTTAATATAAAATATGAAATCAAAGCCAGAACAAAATTCTGTTAGTGAAACAAATCCTAACATTATAACCTGACTTTGTAGTTAGGTCTATACTGAGGACACTCCCATCAACCCAAATTTTAACTTAATTTTGGAACTTGTTATATAGTTGCCTGTTCACTCTGTGCTTTTTAAATGTGAGTTTCTACCAAAAATTTCTGTGTTTACTGATTGTTGTCTGGGAGAGTCTACCTGGAATTCCCAGTCTTTCTTTCACAGATCCATTCAGATCTGATATATAAATATCAAATGTGACTATCTCTGTCATGTAATGGAATTTCTCTAGTTGTTTCTCTGTTGCTGACTTTCTATCTTAACTTTAAGAAATAGTCTCTCAATAACTTTTTGGAAAGGATTTCCCTTCATGGAAACAGTTTTGTTTACCCTCTGCGATCTTCCTTTTTCCCTCTGTTAGAGTTCTCAGAGCCCGAGTAATCCTCACTGATTTTGTCATGAATAAAATATCTTCCTCTTTCCTCATTCCACATTTGAAAGCTGTTAGTTCCAGATATATTACTCTGGTTCCATTTCTGTTTCCTTTCACATAAGACTAGTTTGGCCTTCCAGTTCTCCAAGCAGTTTCCTGCTTTGCTCCATTCTCTGATATTTCCTGGTTTTCTCACTGACGTTTCAAAAGCTAAGATTATCTATCACACTACAGTTTTCTGTTCATGAGAGTTTGTAAAGAATCATATTCTACCAAGGAGCCTTTGGTATCAGATCATATTAGAAATAATATATGTGCGATTTTTGACAATTTATTTAATATCCTATACCTTCAGTATCTCATCTGTTAGATGGATATAATAATAGTTTGCAGGTACTTCATAGAGTTCTTCTGGGAAGTAAGACACACTTCTGGGAAGTGTGACAGCCTGTGTATATCTCATGGGATAGTTTTAGGGCATGTGAAACATTCATTAAAATGTTGCTGCTAATATTATTATCCTTATTCAAGTACTGTGAGAAGTAAATGTGATATTCCATGTAAAGCATTTAGCATAAAACCTGGTCTATAGTAAGCACTCTATGAATACTAATTCTTATTATCATTAAAATTGAAAATAACTTCCATTTAAGGTCTGTAACTATTTCCAGATATTTCTGGTTCCAAAGCTGAGATTCCTTACTAAAAAAAATCCTCCTTACTTAAAATAATAGACTCACACATTCAAATATTACCCTTACCCTCTCAAGCTTGTCCTGTAGTATGTTGTAATGTGAGATACCAAGCACTCATGCTCTCTTCTTTTCTTTTGAGATATAACTGATATAAAAAACTTTATTAGTCTCAGGTATACAACATAATTTAATATTTTTATGTATCACAAAATAATCACCACAATAAGTCCAGTTAACATTTTATCACCATACCTTTTTTTCCTTGGGAATCATGCCCCCTGCTAATTAATAAAATATGAAAAGAAATAAAAAGATGAAATCCAATAATCCAGACTATTGGCTCTATGACTGCATGGGCAAATTTTCAATAACCTCTAACCCACAGTGCTCCTTAATAAAACAGGCGAAAGACCACAGCATTTTAAAGCCTCTTACTCCATGCCTAAAAGTAGGCCAGAAGTAGGGTGAGGTCGATCTGCATGGTAGATTCAGTCCAATTAGCTACTATCCACTGCCTCAGAGTATTGCACATTTGATTAGCATCCAGTTTCTGGCAGAAGAGTTAATGTAATGGAACTCATGACCTTACAAGTCAGTGATATTATCTCCTGATAAACATACGTCCCAGTGAGCATCCTAGATTCTAACCATTCAGATTAGTATTGTTCCTTCGTTGTGGAAGGGTGAGGGGGTGGAAAGACTATAATTATTTGTTCATTTCAAAATGCCCCTGTTCAGAAAGAAGTAAACTATATTTACATACTTTTATAAAACAGGAGGAAAAACATTTTTCTCAACATCCACCAGATTATAATCTTTATTTATGTAACATATCTCATTATATGCTTTATCTTGGATTCTTAGTAATTACTGAAGTATCTGGCAAACACTAGAGAATCAATAATTGTTGAGGAATAAATAAATATATTGATGTTAAAATAGTCACAGTCTGCTGAAAGCCACTGTGTGAATTAATCAGGTTTTATCTTTCCAATTTCTTTTGCTCAAAATAATTTTGCTTTTTAAAATCTGTGGAAATAAATAAATAAATAAATAAATAAATAAATAAATAAATAAAAAAATCTGTGGTCATGAAATAGTTACAGACCTTAAATGGAAGTTATTTGGTCATGAATCAAAGGCCATCATGTGGCTCATATGAAATTCTTTTAACTTATTAATCTCCTTATAAGTGAGAGAAGTGGTTTGTAACTTCCTTTAAGAATACCATGAATTCACATAATTAACACTAAAAATAGAAAACAAGATATTAGGTGTTTCATAAACTAATATATATATCATATATATATATATAT